>NW_026576511.1:0-93865 GCF_028641065.1 Leucoraja erinaceus | reverse complement strand
AGATAGATAGATAGATAGATAGATAGATAGATAGATGATAGATAGATAGATAGATAGATATAGATAGAGAGATAGATAGATGTCCTATCGGAAAGACAGAAGGGGCTGAGAAGGGAGGGTAGCTCTGTCGTTAAGGAATAAAATTTGGGCCGAGCAGGGGACATAAGATGGAAGATCGGAGTCCTGTGGGGAGAGCGGAGAAACTGCAAGGGTAACAAAGACCCTAATGGGAGTTATTGACAGTCACCTGTTGGGGGAATGAAAAAAAAAGAAAAAAAAACGGAAAAAAAAAAAGAAAATAAAAAAAAAAAAAAAAAAGACAAAAAAGAAAAAAAAAAAAAAAAAAAAAAAAAAAAAAGAAAAAAAAAAAAAAAAAAAAAAAATAAAAAAAAAAAAAACAAAGAAAGAAAGAAAAAAAAAAAAACAAAAAAATTTAAAAAGAAGAAAAAAAAAATAAAAGAAAAATGAAAAAAGAAGAAAACAAAAAAAAAAAAAAAGAAGATAGCGGGAGTCAGGGAACATAGAAAGAAGGTTGGAACGGGGTACTGAATGTGGATGATTAGCCATGATCACATTGAAGGGTTGGAGAGCCGAATGGCCTACTGCTGCAACCTATTGTTTATCTAGTTGTGCTGGTTCGGCTATTCTTCAGATTCGTCTAGGGGGCTTGAACCTACAACAGTTATGTATATTCACTCCATGTTTTCTGCTAATAAAGAACTTATATACGAAGCTTTACGACTTAGTGTTTATACATCTTCGTACATGGTGTCAGAAGTATGGGAGTGACTCTTCGGATCAACATCAGCGGCTATTTTTTTACACTAACTTTGACAGTCTTAGCCATGGCTGATTATCTCTTCGAAAGAAAGCCTGAACTCACTGGTCTTTGATGGCTATATTGGAGAACGTTGGCTCTTAAAGATAGCAGAGTCAGGGGATATGGGGAGAAGGCCAGTAATGGGGTACTGACTGGGGATGTCAGCCATGATCACATTAAATGGTGGCAGTGCTGGTTCGAAGGGCCGAATGGCTAACCATGCACCTATTGTCTATCTCTGATATCTACACTGCCCCCCAAAATTACTTTTCACCCAAGATAGTCCCAATTACAAGATGTGCAGGTTTGTAGGTCAATTGGCTTCTATATTTGTCCTTATTTGTGTAAGATAGAAACTAGTTTAGGGTATTTCTATGTACAATAACAGATCCACTGCATTCACCAGTACAGTATTGTACTTCTGTGTTATACAGGGACAACTTTGTTTTCACATTCACATTCTATGTCTCCATTAATAAAATCAAATATCAAAAATATTTTTAAAATACATTTCAAATTCATTTTGTGTTGATTTCTTTCATCCTGTCCTCACTATAATAGTAAGATTAAACGAGAACTTACCAGTTTGAAGTTTGATCTGTATTTTATTATGTGGATTGTTATGGGAATAAGTGTAGAACCCACGCTACGACGCATGCGTGTCATTCTTCAAAGCAGCGGTGTGAGGTCACAGATACACTATAATGACCTAAAATAGTAAGATTATTAAAGAGATACCAGTTTAAGATATGACCATATGAGGGTGGGAGCGGAGGGCACGTATTCCCTCAACGTTCCTCCTCATAAAATAAAGATCAAACTTCAAACTGGTAAGTTCTCGTTTAATCTTACTATTTTACTTCGGAGTCACATGAGTGACTTCGTGAAGATTTCAAAGCTCTGTGACCTCATGCCGTGGAACGAGTCCAAGCTTCACAACTGCCTTGGTAGTTTGGGAGAAATTGTTACTGGTATTCAAGAAATACATTCATACCAACATTTTAAACAAAAATGGTAAATAATATTTATTAAATCAATTCATAAACCTTGTAAGCTTCAGGTATAAATTATATAGAACTTAAAATTTTGTTGTAATCTGTGAAACGTTTTCTCTGATGACAATCCTGCAGTTCTGAGGATTTTGTCCATCGGTACCTCAAGGCGATTAGCTGCTGATGTAGCTGTAGCCTTGGTGGAGTGAGATTAGAATACATTAGTGTCCACTCCTGCCTGAATTAAGCAGTATATCAGCCACCGTGAAATGGTCTGAGTCGAGACTTTTTGGTACGGCTTCTTATGGCTAATCAAAAACCCCTTTTCATTGCCTCTGATAGCCGTTTTTCTGTCAATATATAACACAATGTGTGTCACTACACAGAGGCGTTCGTCCTGCGGATAGGCTATGAACTCTATGACCTGACCCGCTGATCCTGGTCTATTTTGCTTAATAATGTCCTGGATCACGAAAATCAAACTTCCTGTCGCCTCAGTGAAGTTATCCAATCGTAATTTTTGCAATGACTGGACCCTTTACGCTGTGACCAGCGCCATTAGCATTACCATATTCATAGTGAGTTTATTCGGCGTTAGTGCTGTAGCCGGTGACCAATTCCGTAACATGGTTAGGACTACACTCACATCCCAGATTTGGCTATATCTAGCCCTTGGTGGGTTTGTGTTAAAGATGCCTCGTAACAGTTTTACTACTAGAGGATGTGAGCCCACAGCCTGTCTTTCTGTGCCTTCCCATAAATAACTCGACAAGGCACTCCTAGCACTATTGACCGTGCTGTGACTGAGTCCTTCATAGTGCAGGCTTGTGAGAAATTCTAGCACAGCTGGAACATCCATCTCCCTGTGGTCTAGATTGTTATCCAGGCAGTATTTAGTGCATTTCTTAATATGACATAAATACTGTTTTTGAGTCGAAGTTCTCTGTGCTGCTGTGATCATGTCCACAATTCTATCAGATAGACCCATATGCCGAAGTGGTTCTTTCAGAGTCTACAAACCAATA
The DNA here is from genome assembly GCF_028641065.1 of Leucoraja erinaceus. NCBI lineage: Eukaryota > Metazoa > Chordata > Chondrichthyes > Rajiformes > Rajidae > Leucoraja > Leucoraja erinaceus. Next base: position 91,028 of record NW_026576511.1, on the reverse strand, counting down.
AATTCAGATAATTATGGCAAGGATGGCTGTCCCCAGTCACCGGATGCACCAGCAACTGAGGACTATGTCTTAAAGTAATATATGGTGTTAGCACCAAATCCTGAAGCACCGAGAAAACCCTGGTTGGGTAGGCCAATCAGGTACTATGAGGAATCCCAGATGCCGAGTCTAGTTTGAATTTTCCGTAGTAACCCGATTGATGAGGCAGAAAGGAGGAAAATGCATAAATGAACCATTTCCCCCCCCGAGTGCAGTGAGAATTCATCTGTAGCTTCTGCCCCAGGATCTGGTTCCCATGATATATACCTTGGTAACTGCTGATTTAACCTGGATGCAAAAAAAGATCAATATCCAGCATTGCGTACTTTGCTGTGATTTCAGCAAATATCGTTCTGTCTAACATCCATTCCGTATTTTCATTAAATTTTTGTGACCTGGCGTCTGCCACTGAATTAAGTATCCCTGGTAGATACGTAGCCCATAACCAAATATTCCTTTGGATACACCATTGCCAAATTGAATTTGCCAATTCATCACAAGATGTTGATATATTTCCACCCATATGACTTATATATGCCACCACCGAGGTATTATCTATCTACCATATCACATGCTGCAGTTTCATTCCTGAGCAATAAGATTTTTAGCCCATGAAATGCACTTAACATTTCTAAGTACTTATACCCTTAGTGTTAAGTAGGTTAGCTTCTTGTATATTCCATCTCCCTCATAGCTCGAGATGGTATCAGTTGTACCGTAACCAATTGCACTGGCATCTGTTTGTAATAGCACAGACGGGTTGTGAATAACTATTGGGTTGGAGCAATACTTAACATTGTGTTCCCAACATTGTAATTCTTGTATAGCTTCTATCGTTAGCTCCATTGGCCAAAATAAATGGCCTCTATAATTTTGAGCCCATTGAACTCTGTGGCTTTCCCTATTAGTAAAGTCATTAACATATTAAATGTGTTAATGGTGTCAATTTTGACTTAAGTGGATGGACAATGAATTCCAGCTGTTCAAACATTGTTTAGTGGGCAACCACTGCCTAACCTGCCAATTCATAAGTTATTCCCACAATAAGGATATCATCCACCTATGCCATTACTCTATGATTTTTTTGTGTTGCAGCAGTCCCAAAGCTGGTTTAAAATTTTTCTCCTGCCTTGGATATTGAATAGTAAGAATCTTAAAGATTAATACTTGCCATAAAGTAGCCTGCTGCAAACTAACTCTTTAGTACTGCTAAAAAGTATCCATTTTTAAAATGAATATATTGCACAACATTGTGAAGCGTTGATAATCCATAATAATACGGCAACCCCCATCTTTCTTATTTCTAATAAAGATGTTTGAGACAAATCCTGTTGTTCAGGTTTGGTTTATTCCATTACCCTTTTAGTAAGCATGTATATCTGTCCGGTTTATGTTGTACTGGAGGGTTTTGTTTGTGTAGAAACTCTATCAGATATCCCTTAAAACTGCTAAGGATATATCTGTCCATAGATATATTACACCAAGCTTCAACATGAAGTTGCAATGTCCCTCCAACTTCCGTGCTCCCTATTTGTTGGAGCCCCAAATTCACCTACCTCCATGGTTATCGGTGGTAACCAAGTATTTTCTTGGTTTCATTCGCGGTTGTGGAGGGCCTAAAGGTTTAGGTTAGGATAGATGCTGACGTAGAGGCTTTTGCATCTTCCACAGTGCTCGTCCCGGCCAAAAACCCTAAACAGGACGCTGCTGCTGGGTCCCTGTGCCCAATTCTTTGTAGTATAATTACAAACACTACCTCTCTTAGGATGCACATAAGGTTAATGTCTTCCCCAGATATCCTTTGGATGCTCTAATCAGGCCCAAAGTCGAGCCTCCTCATCCAATTCTTTAACCTGTTTGGACAGGTCTCCCCCAAATAACAGGTTCTATAGCCGTTTGCTTACATAGTATAGCGAACTTAGGGTCTAGAGCTGGCTGAATGGCCCTCTTTCTTATATATTTAGTTCAAACTGCACATTGCAAAAATAGTGCAATAGCATCCTTGTGGTCACTAATTATGTCCACCTTTTCTTACCATGCGGGCCAAAGTTGTTATGCCCGCCATGAGACCTTTCAGAGTATTTTGGATTTTTAATATCCCGACTCCTAATGGCCTCCCAACATGTCTGCAAGTGCACCTGTAACACTGGCTACATTTAAGAGCACCACAATTTCCCGGGGTATAAATGCCTTGCCAACACTTCAGCAAAAGTATTAGCTTGAAGTTGATGGGTGGACATATATTCAATACTCACAGCCATCCTTCTCGAGATCATTCTCAGTGTGTTCCTGCTGGCAGTACTGGCTCATCATGTTCAGCAGGTTGTTTTATCCCACCCTTCAATAGGGGAAGGTGGCTCCATCACCTGCTCAGATTTTACCCCGTCAGACCTTCCATACCCTCCTCAGAGGCGTCTGATATTTCATGCAGCCCTTATGGGAAACTGCTGTGGGACTTATATTTTTGCCCACTGTGGCTATCCTCCAATCCCCGGATCCTGCCACTGTTGAGAAATTTACTCCAGCCACCGCTCCAGCCGACTTACATGCTCTCGGGCACTAGTCGTCGCGGGTGCTTTAATATATGGGACCGCTCCTGCCGACCTTGGTGCTCTCGGGCACTAGTCGCACGCGGTATATCCCGCAGCCGGTCCCCATGCCTACGGGCACTGGTCGCTCCCCATGGTCCCGGTACTCACGGGCACCTCTACCCATTTAGGGTGAAGTTTGGCACTTGCTCCCTTATGGGAGATGCTGGTGCCGACATTCATTGCTGCCTGCTGCTGGTCATTAAACAGCAGCGATTTTGTGTGGCAGCACTTCAGTTGTATACTGACATCAGTAGCTGGCTGCCTGCTGTTCAGCAACACAGCAGCAACGTCTGTGGCTCTGCCCTCAGCAACACAGCAGCAACGTCTGTGGCTCTGCCCTGACGTCCTTAGCTGGCTGCCTGCTGCTCTTCAGAATACGGCAGCAAACCGCTGTAAAGAAACAAAGGTAAGGGAACTTTGTTCTTACCTGTTCTCAGCCTGCCGTTTGGGAGGAACGTCCTTCCTCCCGCAGCCCCACGGACCCCGTAGCGTAGGTCCTTGGGCTGCTGTCCCAGATGTCGGCTGACGGCTACAGGAGTAGTCCTGCTTTCTTCCGGGTCCTGCAGCCCGCTTCAATCGGCTCCGGAGCCGCTAGCGACTGCATCCATCATAGACTCACCTGAGTCTGGACACCCCCGGTACGTGTTGCTACGCTTCCCGCCCGGCAGCAGTCAATCTTGCCGGTGCGGGGAGCGACGTCGGGCACCGCTGTTTCCTCTCCAAGAGGATTCGCGTGCCGTCGGCTGCTGCTGGCTGCCCGCTGTCTCCGCGGTTCTCCCCTCCAGCTTCCCGCAGCTTCTTGCAGTCCTACCTGGAAGGTAAGTGGGAAAAAATTTTGCAGTCTCTTACCTGCTTCCTCTAGGGAGACGTCGTCTCCCACGTCTGACTCGTTCAATGCATGTATGCGATATGACACGCATGCGTCATAGCGGGGTTCTTCACGAAGTCACTCACATGACTCCGAAGTAAAATTGAACTATTTCTACATATTCCATCTCTGAAATTCTGAAAAGATATTCATATTTCTCTCTTTCAAACAAAACCTACCTTGTTGGATTAGATGAGCAATTCAACAATACTGATTTTGCAAATCAATTACTTTGGAGCTCATCCACATCCAAAGACGCGGTGGCCAAGAAGCTCATCCCGGCGCCTCCCATACATTTGCGGTGGATCAATAGTGGACAGGCAGGGACGCAGAGGGAGCTTCTAGTGGAAGATGCTGTTGCAAGGCCACCGTCGGCCCCATAGGTTCACCGGCCGCTCACAGCCCCCGGCCCGCAACAGGCATCCCAAGGCCAAATCCACCAACGCAAAAATATCTAAGGTTGCCCGAGGCAGGAAGACGGCGAACAAATCCAGCCAGAGGCGGCCGCCGGCCAATGTGCCCCAACGACTGGGGCAGCGAGAAGCCAAAGATTGGAACAAAAGGGGCACAAAGAGAAAAGCACCTGTGAGGAAAGTGGGCCAGAGAAGAGCGGCTGCTGCCAAACCTTCTGCCCAGAAACGTGAAGAAACTGGCAGCCAAGAAAATGTTCAGGCAACCTCCTGCCTCCGGAGCTGGGGGGCGACGTCGATGGGTAACCAGGAAACGTCAAATATTACTCGACTACGAACACAAAAAGAGCTCTTTTCAGAGCCACTCACGCATCTTCATCAGGCGAAGTTACTGAAAATAGGATTTTTTTTCTCCCAGATGTCTCAGTCATAAAGCTATCCAGCTGCTAGACTTTGTTCCATCCGGCCCTGCTTTCTAACACCACCCCCTCATCTCACCTGTTGCAATCAGTCTGAAAAAGGGATCTGAAACGAAACGTCCTCTGTCCTTGACCTCTGCAGATTCTGTTTGACCCGCTGAGTTACTCCAGCACTACAGGTTTGCACAGAAACATGCCCTTCATTCCAATTCACCCATGCCTACCAATTTGCCCAACTGAGTTAGTCCCATTTGCTTGCATCTGATCTGTATTCCAAAAAAACTTTTCTAATCCATGTACATGCCCAAATATCTGTCACTCCAAGACCACAGGAGACAGACAAGTGGGTCACAGTTAGGAGGGGCAAGGGGCAGAGGCAGGGACTAGAGAGTACTCCAGCGGATGTACACCTGGCAATAAGTACTTCTGTTGGAGTACTGTTGGGGGGGGGGGCAGCCTACCTGGGGGCAGCGACAGTGGCCGGGCCTCCGCTACAGAGACCAGCCCTGTTGCAACCTATATACTCCATAGCTGAAAGTGCCATGGAAGAGATTGTTGTAGAAACAGAATAAATTGGACTTGAAGACAGTGTGCTGGAGCCATTTATGTTTAGGCTAGCTACTGTTGGCATATGATATTATTTTGTCTAGATATTTTTAGCAGTATTTTTTTGAACACTTGGGGCTGGGCATTTGATGCATAGAAGGGTGTTACATATAGCATAGTGGAAAGGAAGTGACCAGATCAGTACAGGCATTAGGAGGTGGAGAGCACACAGTTCTCACCAGATGGATAGAACAGAAAGATACAACTTGTATGAGAATAAGGAGAACCTGGTATGTTCATTTCTTTGATTGTACAACTACTTCAATAAAGAACCAACGCTGGAAGTACCGTCTGGAAGAGTTGTCCTTTTTCGGTCCGCATAAGATCGCTCCTACTTACCTGTGTAGTAATGGCAACAGAAAGTTGGACATTGGAAAAGTTCGAAATTGCCATTACATTTTTTATTTTATTTTTATTTTTTTATTTTATTTTTATTAGCAGTACAGTAAATCACATTAATACATCGCATATATATTATTACATTATGTTGTACCACTTCATTTTTTGAGCTTTAAAAAAGATAGAAATAAAAGAAGTAAGGAAAGTAAGCAAGAATCGTGAAGGTGCAGGAAAGTGTTGGGAGAAGAGAACCCCTTAGGGAAGGAATTAGAGAAGGAAGCAAAGAAAATAAATAAGACCCTAGAAAGAAAAGAAAAAAAAGAAGAAAGGAAAATCAATCGCTCTATTCTAACACAAAACTCCGCAAAAAAGGATATACCAACCGTGTTTTTATTAAAAATTTATTTTATATCCCCCATTACCAGGTCCTGGTAGCCTTTATGTTTTAACTTATTATTGCACCTTATGCTTGTAATAGTTCCATAAATGCAGACCACGCCTTTTGGAAGTGATCTGCTTTGCCTGCTAGGAGGAGTCTCATCTCTTCCAAGTGTAGTGTTTCGAACATGTTTGAAATCCACATTTTTGTTGTTGGTATTGGAGCATTTTTCCAAAATTTAAGTATAAGCTTTTTTCCGATTATTTGCCCATAATTAAGTAAGTTCTTTTGAAACATATTTAATTCTGGGTTACCTTCCGATATTCCAAAAATGATCCATTCTACTCTGGGTAGAAGTTTTGTTTTAAATAATTTTGTGAAGATTTCAAATATTTTGTTCCAGAATTTTTGGATTTTTATACAGAAAACAAAAGAGTGCGCTATAAAATTGCCATTACATTTAAGTGAGAACTATCACTTTGAGTGAAACTGGAGCTTGATAAAACCCGAGAACAAAGGATTATTTTATTTCACGAGCCCGGCGCCATCTTTCCCGATCAATTGGACAAGGTCACCACCTGCGCTAAGCTGATTCACGAAGGTTGGAAACTTTGAAACCAACGCGCAGGGAATGAGTGAGTACATACAGCATTAAGCTTTATTGGAGAAGCTAAATGTACAGCTGAACGCACTGCATGAAGCATTATTGGTGTAGCTATATAAGATAAGCTGTATTGGAAACTGGCTGCTAAAAGATAAGCTGTATTGAAAAACGGCTGTTAGAATGTAGAATTGAAAAGTGACCTGGAGAATCATAGCAGATATCATTTGTTTTGAAATACCAGTCAGTTGTTTAGAATTCCATCCAGCAGGCATACAGCTTTATGTCAATGTGTCTTAAAGGGATACTGAGTCAGTATGTCTAAAGCTCATTCACAAGAGGGTAATGTGGGACAGGATTCTGGAAAAGAAAGAAGAATCATTAAGCACACGAACAAAGGCTGGGAATTTTTCATGCAAAAGTGTCAGGTCAAGAAACATGTTATGTAAATAAGCTAACAAGTTAATTGAAAAGCTGAAAGATCATGAAATCTTATGAAAATGTGAATTGAAGTACAATCTAACCTAGTTCAATTAATCAAGCTCTTTACTGAAGTCAGAGAAAACCACAAGTCATTGGTGAAAGTACCAGTGGTTTCAAAAAAGAATGTAATCTTTTAATGGTTTTATATAAGATGTAGAGGGGTGGTTATCTGGACAGCAAACTACGCACTTCTTAGCTGAAAGTGCCATACAACAGTGTGTTGTCGAGTCAGAAGACATTGGATCAGAAGACAGTGTTTCAGATGTCTCAAAACCAAAATCAAGCCACAAATCTAGTTTTTCATCATGTGCATTTACAACGGCCTCTGCTCGTATTAAAGCTCAGGCAGGTAGGGCTGTTCTCTTGGAACGGGTTGCCACCATGGAAAAAACGCACAAGCTTGATGCACAAAAAGAGCGATTGAAAAGAGATATTGAGCTGGCAGCAACCAATGTCAAGCATGAACTTGAGTCACAAGAAGAACAATTGAAAAGACAAAAAGAGCAATTGAAAAGAGAGACTGAGCTGGCAGCAACCAATGCCAAGCATGAGCGTGAACAACAAGAACAGGTGAAAAAATAGCTGGAAGTAGAGACGGAGCTGGCAGCAGTCAATACAAGAATCAATGTACTTGAGGCCAGGAGATCAAGAAGAAGAGTCACACGTTGGAGCGGCGTCCACTGATCAAGACGATAGGATACATTGGGCAGAGAATGCAAGAGTCGTTTGACTTGCGATGTGTGAAACCAAGATCATCCAAAAAACGTCACATATGTCAGGAGAACAAGGAGAAGACGCCGAAGCTTGCAGAACAGAATGAGAAGCCTTTTGTGAATAATGGTGTTTCCTCAATCAGATGTGTGGGCATATTTGGGCCGGTGAAGAAACCTGCATCTTCTCCATACTACCGGTACAGGTGAAGAGCCACAAGGGGGACATTGTTGCAAACATACGCTTTTTTGGATCATGGAAGTTCATCTACCTTTTGAGAAAGCTGAACATTACAGGACAAAAGACTAATATTCTCTTGTGTTGAATGGCGGTGCTGGCTCAAAGGGCCGAATGGTCTACTCCTGCACTTATTGTCTATTATATTTTTATTTATTTATTTTTTAATTTTTATTTTATTAGAAGTAAGTACAGTCATATGGCACCAAAGTGCCTAATATATATTTTCATAATACATTTTAACTACTTTTTTTTGTTTACATTGAAAAAAGATTAGAATAAGAAAAATAAGTTAGATAGTAAAGGATAGAAGGATGTGAAATATATAGCGTGTGAAGAAAGAAAACGAGTAAATGAAGAAAGTTGAGCAAGAGAAAATAGAGAAAAGAAAATAAAATAAAAAGAAAAGATCATTATTTATAATCTTGACCAACCCTTGTCCAGTCCTGAAACAATTATTTTACAATTGTGTTGCACCATATGATTCCAAAAAAACGACGAATGGAGACCAACTAGTTATGAATTGGTCTGATTTATCCATTAGGAGGAATCGCATTTCCTCAAGATGAGCGGTGTCCAACATACTTGCAATCCACATTTTAAGCGTTGGTATTGATGTACCCTTCGAAAATTTAAGTATTAATTTTTTTGCGATTATTAAACCATAGTTAAGGAATAGATTTTGAGATGTGTTCAATTTATTCCCATCGTCCATTACGCCAAATATGATCATTTCAGTATTAGGTTCCATTCTTGTCTTGAATAATTTTGTAAATATTTCAAAAATATCATTCCAAAATCTAAAAAGTTTTATGCAGGAAACTAAGGAGTGTGTTATAGTTGCCTTTTATATATTTTTTCATGAAATCGCAAATCTGAAGATATTTAAAATATTGGTTGTTTTTCAATTTAAATTTTAATTGTAATTGTTGGAATGATAGTAGGTTTCCCATTTCGTACATATCCCCGATCCTTCTAATTCCGAGACTTTCCCATTGGTTATATGTCTTATCAATAAGAGATGGATTAAATAAAGGGTTATTCGCAATTGGCATTAACAGTGAGAGATTTCTTAATTTTAAAGATAATTTTATTTGTTTCCAAATTCTTATTGTACCATATATAATTGGGTTCTTCTTATATATTGTGTTATTCAGTTTTTTTGGGGAGAAGAGGATCGTTCCTACATTACAAGGATGGCAATCCTCCTACTCCATTTTAATCCATTCTGTCTGTTGGGTAGAACTATCCAACCAATAAATCACATTCTTTATATGCACTGCCCAGTAATCTATTATATATTAAAACTGTGTGGCTGCCACCTGCCGCCTGGCGTCCGGCTGCCTTTCTGCCTTTTGATTTGTTCCATCGTGTGATGTCACAATGCCCAATACTCGCAGATGTCCAATCGGAATGGATCTATTTACATGGACGGCTGCCGGCCTCCTTTCTTCCTTTGATTCACTGCAACCCCGAAACCAGACGCAGAATCGCCGACATCTTTTCCATTTAGGTAGAGATTTCACTTTTCTTTCTAAGTATCCGCTCCTCATTACATTTCATCATGTTTAAGTACACGTTTTTAATCAAATCCTTCTCCCCCCCCCCCCCAAGTATATCAAAAATAAACTGGCTTCTAACCCATAGAAGCAGCACCAGCCCCAGCCCCTGGTGAACGTTCCATCGTGTGATGTCACAATGCCTGATGCTCACATATGTCCAATTGGAATGGATCCATTTACATATGCCTTTGCAGGAGCCCCAGCCCCTGGTGAACGTTCCATCGTGTGATGTCACAATGCTCAATGCTCAAAGCTATTGTTGCCATAGAGGGAGTACAGAGAAGGTTCACCAGTCTGATTCCTGGGATGTCAGGACTTTCATATCAAGAAAGACTGGATAGACTTGGCTTGTACTCACTAGATTTTAGAAGATTGAGGGGGTATCTTATAGAAGCCTGTCTGCCTTTTGATTTGTTTCCATCGTGTGATGTCACAATGCCTAATGCTTTGGAGGAACAACCTATTAGACCCAGGTGGTTAGTGTGACGCCTCCAACCCCCCCCCCCCCCCCCCCCCCCCCCCCCCCAACGCGCATTGGGGAAACAGACCCAACGGGTCTGCACTTGGTCTAGTAATACATAAAATTCGGAAGTGAAAGTCCCCCGACCTCTTTTGGTTTACATAAGTGTTTTTTTGTGATTCTATGTGATCTATAGTCCCAAATATAATTAGTAATATTAAAGTCTAATTTTTTTTTAATATTTTGGTATATATACTGGTATAGACTGAAATAGGTATAGTAATTGTGGTAGGAAGATCATTTTTTCTATTGGTATTGGTATTAGTTTGTGACTTTGTAATATATAAAAGTATATCGTCTGCATATAATAAGATTTTATTTTTTGTGTCCCTGGTATTATAGCCCTGAATATTCGGATGAATTCTTATACTATCAGCCAGGGGTTCTATCATAAGGGCAAATAGCAGGGGTGATAATGCACATCTTGTCACTGAACTTTTTAAAATTTAATGATGACAAGACGGAGGTAATGATCTTTGGTGGCACCTCAGGGGCCCCCCGTGTTGATCTAGGCTCTTTGTCTGCATATCTCAAACCTAACATCACAAACCTAGGGATTAAAGTGGACCCTGAGCTTAGATTTGACTGTCAGGTGAGGGCTGTTGTTAAATCTGTTTTTTTCCATCTGAGGCAGCTGGCAAAAATAAAGCCGATTTTGTCGAGGCAGCACTTTGAGACGGTAATCCACGCCTTTGTTACCACTTGGCTGGATTTCTGCAATGCACTGTATCTGGGGGTTAGTCGGTCCTTGATCGCCCGTCTCCAGATGGTACAGAATGCAGCTGTTCGTCTCTTGACTGGCACACGAAAGCATGATCATGTTTCACACCTTTTGGCCTCTCTCCACTGGCTGCCTGTTCAGTATAGGGTTCGTTTTAAAATTATTTTATTTACTTTTAAATCCCTAAGTGGTCTTGCCCCGTCCTACCTATCTGAGCTTCTTCACCCTTATTCGCCCTCCCGCTCTCTCAGGTCAGATGATCAGCTGCTCCTGATTGAGCCAAAGACTAAGCGGAAGCTCAGAGGGGACCGTGCCTTTGCTGTGTCGGCTCCGAGATTGTGGAATGAATTGCCTCTGCACGTTAAACTGGCCCCTTCTCTAGCTGTTTTTAAGTCGCTCCTGAAGACATATCTATTCTCCGTGGCCTTTGTAGACCAGTGAGGTGTTGAATTGTTTATTAACTTTATTTGCTTGGTTTTGCTGCGTGGTTCGTACTCGTGTTTTATGTTTTTTTAATATATTGTTTGGATTTTCGTATGTAATTTATGCGCCTCGTGTTAGCTGTATGTTCTGTTGTTCTGCCTGTTTTATGATGTCTTGCTTGTTTTCTTTTTTCTGTACAGCACTTTGGTCAGCTTAGGTTGTTTTTTAAGGTGCTTAACAAATAAAGTTATTATTATTATTATTATTATTACCCCTTGATAGTTGACATTTTTGAGATAACATGTTATTAGTTAAAATTCTTGCCATCGGTTTATCATATAATAATTTTACCCATGTTATAAAATTCTCTCCCATATTAAATTTTTGTAGTACTTTATATAAGTATTGCCACTCAACCTGATCAAATGCTTTCTCTGCATCCAAAGAAATAATTGATATATCTGTTTAATTGATATAATTTTTTAATTGATATAATTTAATTGCCACACAAGCAAGGTCAGTGGAATTTGGGTTGCCAGCAGCGGTACAGTAATAAAGAACACACAACCACAATAAAAATGTTACACAAACATCCACCACAGCATTCATCACTTTGGTGGAAGGCACAGAACTTGGCCAGTCCTCCTCCATTTTCCCCCGTGGTCGGGACCTCCACCCTCCACAGCCGTTGCTGCGGGCGTCCAGATGGTAAGGGACAAAGTCAAAGTCAAGGTGAGTCCAGGATCGGCTCTTCCCAACCAGAGACTGCGCTTTCAGGCTGGTTTAGGCCGCAGGCCAGCATTCAATGTTTTAAAGTACCTGCCGTGCCACACCGGAAGCACCACAGTTTGCAGGGCCGGCGGTCGAAGCTCCCCTCCAGGGGAGATGGTAAGTCCATACCGCGCCCGCGGTAGAAGACGGCCACGGGCCGGCGGTGGAAGTTTCTTCTTCCCCCGGGTCCTCCACAAGGGATCCCGGGCTGTAGACGCCACACCAGCTGGAGTTCTGCAGACCGCTGCTTCAGGCTGCCGGCTGCCGCGGGCCAGCGTAACGAAGCACTCCCCTCTGGTGAGCCCCAGCGAGGTCTCACCCGCTCTGCGCCGAGAGTCCACGCTGCACCCGCCGCTGAAGCTCCGGGCGCATCTCCGGGAAAGGCCGCCCGATCCTCGATGTTAGGCCACGGGGGAGGCGACCTGAAAAAAAGTCGCCTCTCCATGGAGGAGGCGGCCGAAACAGTTTCTCCCTCACCTCACCCCCCCCCCACACCACCCCCACACATAACACACAAAGAAACATTAAAAACAAACTTTTAAACATACTAAAAAAAATTTAAAAAGTTGGAAAAAAACCCGACAGGCTGCCACCAGTGCAGCGCCCCCTACTGGTCTTCCTCTACTTTATGCGAGTACATTATATTAAACAGGCGTCTCAGATTATTAAATCAGTATCTTTTGGGTATAAACCACGTTTGCTCAGGGTTTATCAATTTACTAATATATTTGCTGAATCTTCTTGCTAAAATCTTTCTGATCTGTATTTAAAAGTGATATAGCTCTGTATGAGCCCGGATCTTCTAGATATAGATATGCCATTTATTGTCACTATACATGTACAGTGAAACTTAAAGCTGCTCGTACTCAGTGCATACATACAATTTAGCACAAAAAACAAGAAACAGAAAAAACAAAAAACAGAAGGCAGAAAGGGGGGGGGGGGGGGGGGGGGGGGGGAAATAGGTGCACAAATTCTGCGGCGCTACATACATATATACATATATACAGATGGAAGTCCGTGTTGGGCGGTGTAGTCAGTGCATGTGTGAATTTGAATTTATAGTAGATATAATTCTCGGAAAGCAACTATTCCTGAGTCGGTTTGTCCTGGATTTGATGCACCTATAGCGCCTTCCAGAGGGCAGCAGGTCGAACAGTCCAAACGCAGGATGGGAGCTGTCTTTGATGATCTTCTTTGCCCTGCTAAGGCAGCAGGAGGTGTAGATGTCCATCAGGGAAGGGAGAGGGCAGCCAATGATCCTCTGCGCTGTCATGGTTACCCTCTGAAGCCTCTCCCTGTCTGCCATGGTGCAGCTGCTATACCATGCTGTAATGCAGTATGTCAGCAGGCTCTCGATGGACGAGCGGTAGAAGGTCAGCAGCAGGTTAGAGTCCAGGTTGTGCTTCCTGAGGACCCTCAGGAAGTGCAGCCGCTGCTGAGCCTTCTTGATGACCGCTGTCGTGTTGTCCGTCCAGGAGATGTCAGCAGCGATATGGACGCCGAGAAACCGGAAGGTGTTGACCCTCTCCACACACTCGCCGTTGATGTGTAGGGGGGCTAAGTCGGTGCTGTGCCTCCTGAAGTCGACAATGAGCTCTTTTGTTTTCCTGGTGTTCAGAGCCAGATTGTTTTCTGAGCACCAGGTTGTCAACTTCAGGACTTCCTCTCTGTAGGCTGCCTCGTCTCCCTTCAAAATAAGTCCGACCACAGTAGTGTCGTCAGCAAATTTGACGATGCGGTTGTTGTTGTGGGCCGGACTACAGTCGTAGGTGTAGAGACAGTAAAAGAGGGGGCTTAGCACACAGCCCTGTGGGGGGGGAACCGGTACTCAACCTGCGAGTGGAGGAGAAGTGGGGGCCGAGTCTCACCGTCTGGGGCCGGTTGGTGAGGAAATCCTTTATCCAGGCACATGTGACAGTGGGGAGGCCGAGAGTGACCAGTTTACCAATGAGAATGTCCGGAATGATTGTATTAAAGGCTGAACTAAAATCCACAAAGAGCATCCGGACGTAGCTCTGCCCCTGCTCCAGATGGCTCAGCACAGAGTGGAGAGCTACGGTGATGGCGTCTTCTGTGGATCTGTTTTGGCGATAGGCGAATTGGTGGGGGTCGAGGTCTGGTGGTAGATAGCCCTTGATGTGCTGGAGGACCAACCTCTCGAAGCACTTCGTGATTACCGGAGTGAGGGCCACAGGACGGTAGTCATTAAGGCTGGTGATGGGAGACTTCTTCGGCACAGGCACGCTTGTGGCTGATTTTAGGCAGGACGGCATAACTGCCTGGGCCAGGGAGACGTTGAAAATTCTGGTGAGATGGCAGTGAGCTGGTGGGCGCACGCTTTGAGCACCTTACCAGGGACTCCATCTGGGCCGGTAGCCTTCTTGGGGTTCACTGCCAGGAGCACCCGTCTGACATCGTGTTCCCTGACAGTGAGTGGAGTAGTACAGGAGCTAGGTGAGGGTGGAAACAGGGCTGTAGCAGGTGAGTGCTGCTGTTGTGATGTTTCAAAGCGGGAGAAGAAGCAATTTAGCTTTTCTGCCAGCGGCGCACTCAGGTCTTCTGACTTTGTGGCACAGCCTCTGTAATTGGTAATGTCTTGTATGCCCCGCCATACCTCCCGTGTATTATTGCTGGACAAGTGGGACTCTATGCTCCTCTTATGGTCCGCCTTGGCTTTTTTAATACCACTTTTCAGATCGGCTCGAGCAGCCCTGTACAGAGCTCTGTCACCTGACCTGAAGGCAGCATCGCGGGCTCTGAGGAGTGTGCGGACCTGGCTGGACATCCAGGGTTTCTGGTTTGGGAAAACCCGTATGTTTTTGTCTACAGTCACATTTCCGATGCTGAACTTGATATAGTCCAGCACCGATTCTGTGAGAGTAAATCTTTATCTTTTTTTTGGAATAAGCGTAATAGTGGATTCTGTTAGTGTTTCAGGTAGATTTTTTACAAGCATGGGAGTATAAATTAAATAAGTAAGGGGTCGTTATCTCATGAATTTTTTAATAAAATTCATTATTAAAACCATCTGGTCCAGGTGTCTTACCATTTTTCTGCGATTTTATTGTTCACCTATTTTTTTGTTTGCAATTTGAGTTCCTAGTTCCTCTTGCTCCAAAAGGTCCATTATTGGAAGATTACAGTTATCTAGAATTTTTTTTATTTTACTCTCTTCTATTTTAATTTTAGATGTATATAAGTTTTGGTAAAATTGAGCAAATCTATTATTAATATCTTTAGGTAGTATTAGTAATTCACCTTTCTCTGATTTAATTTTGGTTATAGTATTTTCCTTTTCTTGTTTTTTCAATTGGCGAACTAAAAGCTTATGTGGATTGTCACCAAACTCAAATTGTTCCTGTTTTTGTAATTTGGAATAGTCTTATTAATCTTGCCGACAAAAATTCGATTAAGTTTAAATTTCAGTAATACTATCTCATTGTGTTTTATCTGTCGTGGAATCTTTTGCATTATCCAACTCTAACTGTCTGATTTCTTGTTCTAACAACATTTGTTCTGTCTTATTCTTTTTATTTTGAAAACTTTGATATGAAATTATAATTCCTCCCTCATAGAATGCCTTAAACGTTTCCCATAATCAAGAAGGCAAAGTAACCTGGTATATCATTTGTATCGAAATACAGTTTCATTTGTTGTTTTAAATATTGATAGCCTTGCACGTCATTTAAAATATGTGTATTAAACCTCCAAAAAAAATTTTTTAACCCCGGTATTCCCTCATATTTGTACTGGAAATTGTCAACGGAGAGTGATCTGAGATACTACTAATGTTGGTATGTTGGGTTGTTTGTATATGGCATTAAGTTCATATCCACTAAAAAATAATAAATTCTTGAATAAGTGTTATGTACCGAAGAGTAAAACGAGTATTTCCTTCCCAACTGGATTAGCAGATCTCCATACATCTATTATTATTAGTATTTTTTATATATGTATTTTTAGAAGTTCGCTAGTCTTAGATTTTAAATCACTCTTCTTTTGTTTTGCTGATTTATCTAGATATGAATCTAAAATCTATTATCTATTGTCTATAATGAAGGTACAATCCTTTTGGAGCAGAGCAGAGAGTTCACCAGGTTGTGCAAATTGAGGAAGACCGCTGAAGACAATGAAGATGGGATCACTTTCCAGCAGAGGTGACAAATACAGTAAAGAAAAATTCAAAGTAGATGATTGTTTAAAATCCATGCCTTCGTTAAATGAAGTAGTTTGAATGACAAGAGACCTGACTTCCCTCTGCCAAATGGGATGATTCACACAAACCATTCCATAAGAAAACAGAGCCAAGGAGACCAGGGGAGATGGACCTGGGGCAAAGATCCAATCTGCCTATGGCAAGGGCACTGGGATTGTACTGGTGCGTTGAGACAGATATGTTCAAGCACAAAATTGTGTCACAGGAAACCACCATACACAAAAGTGGACATCTTGTCCTGTGTTGGTTCTATATACGACTGTTTAAGATTTCTAGCACCATTTACTCTGCCAGCCCAAGCTAATTATGTAGGAGCTCTATAAATGCCCCTGTCCCACTTAGGAAACCTGAACATAAACCTGTGGAGGACTTTGCGCCCCCACCCCAAGGTTTCCGTATGGTTCCCGGATGTTTGCCGGTGGTTGCCGGAGGTTTGCAGGTAGTGGAAGTAGGAAGGGAGACTGACAAAACCTCCGGGACCCTCCGGGAACCGCACGGTTTCCAGAGGTTTCTGTTCAGGTTTCCTAAGTGGGACAGGGGCATAAGTGTGAGATATATGGTTTGTGCTCACAATCACTAAGAGACTAAATCGTGGAAACAAGAAATGCTTTATTTGCGAGTCTGCAGAATCGGGTGCCTCTCCAAGTAGATACATACCGAGCAAAGGAAAAACGTCTATTTTTATACAATTCAGTAAACAGTCTTTATTGATCGGACCCCTCCCCTTCTGACCCCTTCCAATCAGGGTACCGAGGTTCACAATTTTCCAACCCTCCCCTCCGTGCGTCATCAATCATTCCCTCTGCTCCCACATCATACATCGCATGTACATTTAAATTAGGTTCTTTGTCATGAGGGGCGTAAAGTTAATATTCATTTATTTAATCAAGCTTGCTCAGTACTGTTGCCCTTACCTACTTAATTGCATTTTGACCTAAAGAATAGCTTCTGTGTTGTCAGCTACATTCCTTACCTCATGTTTGTTATTCTACAATGTTTAACAATCAAGCTCTGAAGGTCTGACTGTTTGTTCGAATCACAAGGTTGGTGTTCAGAATCACAAGGTCGGTGACTACAACCACTCGGCCCCTCACAATGCTGTGTGGTTTAAATCATGTCCTTATTCCCTCCACAATCGGAAGTGTTGTGTTGTGAAAGTGTTGAGTGTTATGTTTCCATCCCTGGTGTGTAGTGTGTTTATTGAAGTGATGTGGTGTGTGTGTGTATGTGTGTGTGTGTTGTGGGGTTTGTGTGTGTGTTCTTTCGCCATGTGTGGTGTGTATTAGTGTTATTAGTGTTTGTGTTAATTGTGTGTTTTGTGTCATGGTGTAATGTTATGTGTGTGGGTGTATGTGTTGTGTGTCCTATTTGGTGTGTGTGTGTGTTATGGTGTGTGTGGGTGTGTGTGTGTTCCTGTGTGTGTGCGGTGCCTGGTACATCACTGTGCGTGCTGCTCTGACGATGTGTAGTCTGTATCCGTGAATGTGTGTGTGTGTGTGTGTGTGTGTGTGTGTGTGTGTGTGCGTGTGTGTGGGTGTGTTGTGCAGTGTGTTGAATGTGTGTGTGTGTGTGTACAATGTGTGTGTAAACTGTGTGTGTGTGTTGTGTTGTGTGCACCCTGTGTGCAAGTGTGTGTGTACTGCAGTGTGAGATTGCGGTTTGGATCGTTGCCCCCGGCTGGACCTCGTTGGGCCGAGGGCCTTTTCCGTGCTAGGTGACAGTGTCCGAAAGATCAAGCAGTGTTTCCACCACTTGTTTGACCTGACATTTGGTGGTCCTAATGCACTCTTCTGTCCGCAGCGCAAGAATCACCTCATAAATATGAAATCTTTGTGGCCTAACATCAAGGTGAAGTTACATTATCTAGGTGCATACATTTAAGAGTCTTGTGGCCTTCGTGGTTACTCATCCTCTTTCTCAAAGATTTTTTAGACAATGACATAGCTGCAATAGGGGCAAGTAAGGCCTTCCTCTCTCTCTCCCCCTTTCTCTCTCCCTCTCCCCTTTCCACTCTCTCCCTCTCTCTCCCTCCGCTCTCTCTCCCTCTCCCCCCTCTCCCTCTCTCTCCTTCTCTCCCTCTCTCTCCTTCTCTCCCTCTCTCTCCCTCTCTCTCCCTCTCTCCATCTCCCCGTCTCTCTCTCCCTCCCCTCTCTCTCCCTCTCCCCCTCTCCCTCTCTCTCCTTCTCTATATATCTCTTCCTATCTCATCTCCTATATATATCCCCCTCTCTCCCGCTCTCCTTCTCATCTCTATCGCCTCCTCTCTCTAACCTCTCCCCCCTCGCCCCTTCCTCCCTCGCCCCTTCCCCTCCCCCCCCCCCCTCTCCCTCTCCCGCAGCCTTCAGGGCAATTCCCCGCCCTCCCTACATCTTAACCCCTCCCCCCTTGTCTCCCGCTGATTCCTTCTCTCTCCCTCCTCCCTCTCCCCGTCCCCTCTCTCTTTCCCCCTCTCCTCCTCCCTCTCGTCCCTCTCCTCTCCCTCCTCCCTCCTTTCCACGCCACCGTCTCTCCCCTGCTCTCTCCCTTCTCCCTCTTTCTCCTCCCTCTGTAACTATTGCATACAACCTTGAAAGACAAAACGACACAAAAAATTTCCCACGCTGCTTCCAGAGAAAGCAGGTGAGAGTAGAGGCTCCTCCCCCTATCCACACCACCCCCTCACGGTCACCCCGCCACACGCCCCACCCCTTCCATCCCGCACTGCTTCATCCACGCATCCCCCGACCTCCCTCTCTCTAGCCCTCCTACACTCTCTTGCCCACTCCCTCCGACATCCTCCCCTCCCCACGCACCCCCCTCCTACACACCCACTCCCTCCGTTAAAAGTTTATCCCCCCCTCCCCCCACCCACACAGAAACTCGCAACCCTCTGAGTCGGTGAGTGCGTGTCTAGAACGTCGTGCGTCATGAATGAGTTTCCACAAAGCCGTGAGTCCAGACTGCCGTGAGTCCGTGAGTTCGTCCGGAAAGCCGTTAGTCACCTCGCCTGCGCCAGTTGTGTGCTTTGTGTTGAGTGGTGAATATTGTCGTTGTGGACCCAGGGCAGGCTCTCGTGTGAGAATGGGACCGTGTGGTGTGTGTCCCCATTCCTATATATACTAAAATTTCTGAGCGTCTGTGTGTGTGTTATATATACGTGTGTGTTTTGTGTGGCGTGTCTTTTGCATCCTTGTGTAGATAAAAGCTATGCGGTAACGATATACCTGTATTTTACATATTCCAGTGTGACCGTTTTTCCTGTCATGTGACAGCAGCCTGTAATGTCGAACATTGTGCCTGGTGTTTATTCCGACTTATTACTGGTGTTGTATTTAAAAATGTCAAAAGACTTTGAATTGTTAATGACGATGCTTTCAAATGTCGATGACATCACAATGTGGCTCTGCTCCAGCCGTGGTCACACACAGATTATTCCATGTGGTTCGAGTGGGCATCACCCCCCGCCCCGAGTGCCTCCCCCGTGTTTATCACACAACCCCCAAAGTTATTCAAGCACACAAACTCACAACCAGAACCCCTCCCGGTCCTGGATTATTCAACAAAACCCGTTCGATCAAACCCCCCCCCACCCCCCCTGGGTTACACACACAGATAGCACCGGTGAAAGTCCAGCGATGAAGTTGGTGCTATTGAGTGTGTCCATTCGTGGCTTACGATTCAGAGAAATATGAGTGAGCCCAAGCCGCAAAGCAATTGTTCTGATGAGTTATTATGGCACAACAGATACTCTCCCCTCTCTGCTTCTGCTCCCCTCTCCCCTCACTCCCTTCCGCCTTCTCTCTCTCTCCCCCCTCACCCCGCACCCCCTCTGCGCTGCCCTCTCTCTCTCTCTCCGTCTGGCTCTCCTCTGCCTCTCTCCTCGGCCCACTCTTCTCTCCCCTCTTTCTCTCTCTCTCTGTCCCTCTCTCTCACCTCCCTCTCCCTAATCTCTCTGCAACGAAGTCTAATGAGGTGCTTCACCTCTCTCCATTAATAGAACTCTTGCCAAGATGGCCTAAATCTCTCTGTCCTTGACAAATCCCTAACTCCCATTATCCACAACTCCTCCTATCTTTGTCTCAGCTGCATACTTGCTCTAATCTAATTTACCACCCCCATCCCTCCTTGATTACCTCATTCAGCTATATGACAAACCACAGTGGCCCAACACACGATCCCTAGGCCACCTCACTCGCTTCTCCCGACCTCCTCCCCCTGACAAACAACCGTCTCCACCATTGCCCTCTCGTGCCTCTCCTATTCCAAACCAACTGTTTTTGCATCTTGCTACTCCACCATTAAATGTGTTGCAGGCCACATTTGAACGCTCAGCATCGCCCTATCCATGTCCCCTTAGTATGTTACCGTATGCCTGAGCCTGTTTATTATGCCAGTATGTTTTGTCCTTAAATCTAATAAGATCTGCTCCCTCAGCGTTACAACATCCCTGTATTAAGTTAAAGAAACACTGAAGCCCTAGGCTGAGTATACCATAGAAAGCAATCTAACATCAAGCTTTTCCCTCTGTAGGCCTTAGGAATCGTCCCTACCTCGCACTCCTGCACCGCCATTCAATATGATTCAGGGCTGGATCATCCAACTCAGTATCCCCGTACCTGCCTTCTCTCCATACCCTCTGATCCCCTTGGCCACAAGGGCCACATCTAACTCCTCTTAAATATAGCCAATGAAATGGCCTCAACTACCTTCTGTGGCAGAGAGTTCCAGAGATTCACCACTCTCTGTGTGCAAAAAGTTATTCTCATCTCGGTTTTAAAGGTTTTCCCCCTTATCCTTAAGCTGTGACCCCTTGTCCTGGACTTTCCCAACATCGGGAACAATCTTCCTGCATCTAGCCTGTCCAACCCCTTAAGAATTTGGTAAGTTTCTATAAGATCCCCTCTCAATCTTCTAAATTCTAGAGAGTATAAACCAAGTCTATCCAGTCTTTCCTCATAAGACAGTCCTGACATCCCAGGAATCAGTCTGGTGAACCGTCTCTGCACTCCCTCTATGGCAATAATGTCCTTCCTCAGATTTGGAGACCCAAACTGTACGCAATACTCCAGGTGTGGTCTCACCAAGACCCTGTACAACTGCAGTAGAACCTCCCTGCTCCTATGCTCAAATCCTTTTGCAATGAAAGCTAACATACCATTCGCTTTCTTTACTGCCTGCTGCACCTGCATGCCTACCTTCAATGACTGGTGTACCATGACACCCAGGTCTCGCTGCATTTCCCACTTTCCCAATCGGCCACCATTTAGATAATAGTCTGCTTTCCCGTTTTTGCCACCAAATGGATAACCTCACATTTATCCACATTATACTGCATCTGCCAAACATCTGCCCACTCACCCAGCCTGTCCAAGTCACCTTGCAGTCTCCTACCATCCTCCTCACAGCTAACACTGCCCCCCCCAGCTTAGTGTCATCCGCAAACTTGGAGATATTGCCTTCAATTCCCTCATCCAGATCATTAATATATATTGTACATAGCTGGGGTCCCCAGCACTGAGCCTTGCGGTACCCCACTAGTCACTGCCTGCCATTGTGAAAAGGACCCGTTTACTCCTACTCTTTGCTTCCTGTTTGCCAGCCAGTTCTCTATCCACATCAATACTGAACCCCCAATGCCGTGTGCTTTAAGTTTGTATACTAATCTCTTATGTGGGACCTTGTCAAAAGCCTTCTGGAAGTCCAGATACACCACATCCACTGGTTCTCCCCTATCCACGCTACTAGTTACATCCTCGAAAAATTCTATAAGATTCGTCAGACCTGATTTACCTTTCGTAAATCCATGCTGATTTTGTCCAATGATTTCACCACTTTCCAAATGTGCTGCTATCCCATCTTTAATAACTGACTCTAGCAGTTTTCCCCACTACCGATGTTAGACTAACTGGTCTGTAATTCCCCATTTTCTCTCTTCCCTCCCTTCTTAAAAAGTGGGGTTACGTTTGCTACCCGCCAATCCTCAGGAACTACTCCAGAATCTAAAGAGTTTTGAAAGATTATTACTAATGCATCCACTATTTCTGGAGCTACTTCCTTAAGTGCTCAGGGGTGCAGCCTATCTGGCCCAAGGGGATTTATCGGCCTTTAATCCATTCAATTTACCCAACACCACTTCCCGGCTAACCTGGATTTCACTCAATTCCTCCAACTCCTTTGACCCGCGGTCCCCTGCTATTTCCGGCAAATTATTTATGTCTACCTTAGTGAAGACGGAACCAAAGTAGTTATTCCAATTGGTCCGCCATATCCTTGTTCCCCATGATCAACTCACCTGTTTCTGGACTGCAAGGCACCTACATTTGTTTTAACTAACCTCTTCTTTTCACATATCTATAAAACTTTTGCAGTCAGTTTTTATGTTCCCTGCCAGTTTTCTTTCTTAATCTATTTTCCTTTCCTAATTAAGCCCTTGTGTCCTCCTCTGCTGGGTCTCTGAATTTCTCCAGTCCTCCGATGTGCTGCTTTTTCTGGCTAATTTGTACGCATCATCCTTCGCTTTGATACATCCCTGCCTTCCCTTGTTATCCACGGATGTACTACCTTCCCTGATTTATTCTTTTGCCAAACTGGGATGAACAATTTTTGTAGTTCATCCATGCAGTCTTTAAATGTCTTCCATTGCATATCCACCGTCAACCCTTTTAGAATTAATTGCCAGTCAATCTTGGCCAATTCACATCTCATACCCTCAAAGTTACCTTTCTTTAAGTTCAGAACCATTGTTTTCTGAATTAACAATGTCACTCTCCATCCTAATGAAGAATTCAACCATATCATGGTCACTCTTGCCCAAGGGGCCACGTACAACAAGATTGCTAACTAACCCTTCCTCATTACTCAATACCCAGTCTAAAATAGCCTGCTCTCTCGTTGGTTCCTCTACATGTTGATTTAGATAACTATCCCGCATACATTCCAAGAAATCCTCTTCCTCACACCCCAGCCAATTTGATTCACCCCAATCTATATGTAGATGAAGTCACCCATTATAACTGTTTTGAGCCTGTCGCCACGCATTTCGAATTTCCTGTTTGATACCATCTCCAACTTCACTACTACTGTAGGTGGCCTGTACACAACACCCACCAGCGTTTTCTGCCCCTTAGGTTTTTGCAGCTCTACCCATACCGATTCCACATCCTCCAAACTAATGTCCTTCCTTTCCATTGCATTAATCCCCTCTCTAATCAGTAACGCTACCCCACCTCCTTTTCCTTTCTGTCTATCCCTCCTGAATATTGAATATCCCTGGATGTTCAGCTCCCAGCCTTGGTCCACCCTGGAGCCATGTCTCCGTGATCCCAACTATCTCATAGTCATTAATGGCTATCTGCACATTCAACTCATCCACCTTATTACGAATGCTCCTTGCATTGAGACGCAAAGCCTTCAGGCTTGTTTTTGCAACATTCTTACCCCTTATACAATTATGTTGAAAAGTGGCCCTTTTTTGATTTTTGCCTGGTTTTGACTGCCTGCCACTTTTACCAGTTTTTCACCTTGCTACCTATTGCTTCTAAACCCTCATTTTACACCCCTTGGTCGCTACGCTCACACATTTAAGAATGCCTTTCCCTTTAACTTCATCCTCCACTATCCCATTCGACAACCCACCCCCCTTGTTCAGTTTAAAAAGCCACCCATTGTAGCAGTGGCAAATCTGCCTGCCAGAAGGCTGAGTCCCGCACCTGTTAAGATGCAATCCGTCCGTTTTGTACATTTTCCCCCTTACCCCAAAACAGATCCCAGTGATCTAAGAATCTAAATCCCTGCCCCATGCACCAGTTCCCTCAGCCACACGTTCAGGTCCCGTATCTCCCTGTTCCCTGCTCTCGCCAGCACGGGGAACTGGAAGCAAACCGGAGGGAATAACCACCCTGGATGTCCTGCTTTTCAACATTTTTTTCCGAGCTCTCTAAAGTCACGCTGCAGAATATTCATCGCCCTTTTTTTTCCGACATTGTTTGTGTGCCGACATGCACTACCCACTTCCGGATGTTCACCTTCGCCCTTGAGGATTTTCTGCACTCTGTCCATGACATCCTGGATCCTGGCACAGGGAAGGCAGCACACCATCCTCGCATCCCATCTGTTGCCGCAGAAACCCCTGTCTGTTGCCGCAGAAACCCCTCTCCTCTCATGATGGAGTCTCCCACTACAATGGCCTTGCCTGCCTTAGGCCTTTTTGGTTTTGGCTCAACAGCCCAATTCGCATCGAAAGCCAGGTCTTCTGTCCCCCACAGCTTCTAAGCGGGTGAACCTGTTTTACAAGAGGTACACCACCCGGGTGGGACGTTGGCATTCCATGCTTCCCTCCCTTTCTCACTGTCTCCCACCTTGTCTCTTCCAGTACCTTAGGTGTAACAATCGTACTGTAGGACTTATCGAGGAACGACTCAGTTTCTCGTACGAACCGGAGGTCATCCACTTGCTTCTCCAGTTCCCCAACACGGCCCTTCAGGAGCTCCACCTGGATGTACAGTATATGGATCATTGTTAGCCACCGGTTAATATGCTAGAAAGTTTTTTTAAGAAGGCTTGTATAGGAAAACCTGGGGACTATCGACCAGTGAGCCAAATTACAGGAGGGGATTCTGAAGGATAAGATATAACTGCATTTGGTAAAACAGAGGTGTGATCATCGCCCGATTCCCAGTCCGCAGGCAAAGATCCTAGAGGAGCAAGATAGAACACTCCTCGAAAAACGCGTAGTATGAGGTGTGTGATCGTCGACGCCATTTTTCGAGGCATTTATTGGGCTTCCCCCACAGTGTCATGGCGTCCTTATCTAAATTTCCATCTCACTGCCTTGCTATCAAGAATTCTAATCGTAAATCTAAACAACCTGACCTGTCATTCTTTAGGTTCCCCAATTACAGAAAAAAAGAAGGTGAGAAAATATTTTTATTATTTTCAGTCGATATTCTGTCGTGAAAATGTTATTTTCTGTTCTCCCATCAACAGCCATTGGGAAACTGGGTTTGTCGGTACATTAGAAAGTTATTAGACTTATTTTTAATAGATCTTTACTTACCATAATAATAAAGACAATTTTAACACTTCTGTACATTTTTGGTTTTGTTCTTGTAAGGGATTGATTTCCAAAATATGGCCCGCGGACACATCAGGCCCAGTGACCAGGGGATTTTTCGAGCTCAGATTCGTGTCCGAGAATGGGCGGCTGTTACCCATTATATCCCTCGAATTGTCAAGACATCACAAGCAAAGATCACAAGCCCGCCATGAAGAAGGGTGCAATCAAATATTATATAACTCTGCTCTATCATCTTTAGGTGCAATGGTGGCCGGGGGGTTCGGCGGCAGCGGCCGCAATCAAAGATACGAGAGGAGCTCTGCTCTATAATCTTTGGTCGGAATGGGACGGCTGCGCGTTATAATGTGCTATCGTTCCACTCCCTCTCCCCTTCTCCCTCTCCCCCATCTCCCTGTCCCCTTCTCCCCTCCCCCCCTTCTCCTTCTCCTCCCCTTCCCCTCTCCCCCTTTTCCCTTCTCTCCCCCCTCTCCCTCTTTCCTCTTCTCCTCTCTCCCCTTCTCCTCTCTCCCATCTCTTTCCCCTTCTCTTCTCGATCTCTCTCTCTCTCCCTCTCTT
Source organism: Leucoraja erinaceus (assembly GCF_028641065.1). NCBI lineage: Eukaryota > Metazoa > Chordata > Chondrichthyes > Rajiformes > Rajidae > Leucoraja > Leucoraja erinaceus. The sequence continues at coordinate 65,519 of NW_026576511.1, read as the reverse complement.
CTTCGATCTCTCTCTCCCTTCTCTCTTTTCTCTCGTCTCTCTCTCCTCTCCTTACCTCTTCGTGAGAGTTGGCAGCTCTGCTATCCCTTGGGTCCAAAAGAGGATAGAAAGAAAATACTTAATGGTCTTTGTAAGAAGATTTTAATACGCTCTTCTACATTTAAGGTAAATTGACATATTAGAGGCAAAATACATCTTCAACATACAGATCTCCACACAACTGAAAACAATTGCATTTAAGTGATATATCATCCATTGTTCAGGCATGTAGTTATGATCATCTTTTTTCTTATTAGTTAATCCTAAATGATATCTCCTGTAATTTCAGATGTCAACAGTGGGTCCAGAATACTCATCGACAAGATCTCCTGCACCGAACTGCAGAGTATTTGTCAAATAACTGCCGTCTTATGTACATTGTGTGAAATTGTGATTTGTTAACTGCACAAAACTAATGCAAATGGCGATATATTTATTATTGTATCTACGTTGGACATTTTGCTCTTTGGTGTCAGAACGCGGGGTGGGAGATTGCAACCTTCACGTGGTCCGCCCTGTTTCGACAAATGCAATCAACCCGGTGTGCACAGTCAAATAAGATCAAATAGAACAAGTTGTCCTACAACTTTAGGCTGTGCACGCCATACGCAATAAGAAGAAGAAGAAGTGTCAGAACGCAGTCTGAAGAAGGCTTCCGACCTGCACAAACATCACCTATTCCTTCTCTCCAGAGATGCTGCCTGCCCCACTGAGTTACTCCAGCATTTTGTGTCTATCTCTGTTTAGATTGGACTCGTGGGTGGAGATTGCGGCTGGTCTGGTGATCTAGAACGAGGGCCAAAGTCTCAGAATATGGGTCATGATATTTAGTAATGAGACAAGGAGCAGTTTCTTCACTCAAGGGCTGGGAATCTTGGAATTCTTTATCGCGTGAGATGGTGGAAGTCGAGCCCTTGAAAGGAGAGATATTTTTTTTCAAATACGAAGGATAATGGAGAGAATGGATGAAGGACGGGATGAAGGATAATGGAGAGAATGTGGGAATAAGGTGTTGAGTTGCAGGATCAACAATAATCTTACTGATGGTGGTGTGAACTTAGATGGCTTATCCTTGCTTCTATTTCTTACAGAGACACAGCACGGAAACAGGCCCTTTGGCCCACCGCGTCCGCATTGACCAGCGATCCCCGCACACTAACACCATCCTACACACACTAGGGACAATTTACACTTATACCAAGCCTACAAACCTGTATGTCTTTGGAGTGTGGGAGGAAACCGAAGATCTCGGAGAACACCCATTCAGTCACGGGGAGAATGTACGAACTCAGTACAGACAGCACCCACTGTAAGGCAGCAACTTTACTGCTGCACCACCATGCCGCCCTTAATCCACTAGGGCACTAGGTTACAATAAACTTCCTACATATTCCAGGAATGCATCTCATAAAAATGGGAGAGGTTTAAATGCATTGTAAAATCTGCTCTCAGTTTCCTAGATCGGTATTGCTCTAATGGCCTCTTTGTATCATTTTCTTTGATTTAAACCATCCATTGTTTGCATTTAGATTTTATTTTTGCCCTGTGGATCACAAGGCACTGTTTGTTGCAGGGGTGACTAATCTCCAGCGTAATTTGACAAGACAGCCAAGAGAGCAAACACAGGCAGTTCAGAGCTGCTGCCTGTATCGCATGAGAGAACAAGAATGAGACCAACTTGTTTTTTGCAGATCATCAACCCCTGACTGATGTTATCAATGCCGATGGTGACTTAAGGAGACTCACCCAGGTGGTGGTTTACAACGGTCCATGCCCACTGTTCCTCATGGCATACCACCAGCCTCAACAGATCACCTAGTCATAGAGTCTCACAGCGTAGAAGCAGGCCCTTCAGCTCAACTTGCCCACGCTGGCCAACATGTCCCATCTACACTAGTCCCACATGCCTGCATTTGGCCCATAACCCTCTAACCTGTCCTAACCATCAAATAACCTAACAGAACTGTCATATGAGGAAAGATTTAAAGGACTAGGTTTGTATTCACTGGAGTTTAGAAGGATGAGGGGATATCTTATCATATTGTTTACAGTGTACTATGTTTACAGATTCTGTTGTGCTGCTGAAAGTAAGAATTTAATTGTTCTATCTGGGACAAGCTAGATGCAGGAAATTGTTCTACATGACAATAAAACACTCTTGTTAGATGCAAGGGGATCTTATAGAAACATCTAAATGAATAAAAGGACTGAACAAGCTAGATACAGGAAAAATGTTCCCAATGTTGGGTGAGTCCAGAACCAGGGGCCACAGTCTTAGAACAAAGTGGAGGCCATTTAAGACTGAGGTGAGAAAAAACTTTTTCACCCAGAGAGTTGTGAATTTGTGGAATTCCCTGCCACAGAGGGCAGTGGAGGCCAAATCACTTGGTGGATTTAAGAGAGAGTTAGATAGATCTCTAGGGGCTAGTGGAGTGAAGGGATATGGGGGAGAAGGCAGGCCATGGGTTATCGATTGGGGCTGATCAGCCATGATCACAATGAATGGTGGTGCTGGCTCGAAGGGCCAAATGGCCTCCTCCTGCACCTATTTTCTATATTTCTAGAGCACTCGTCCAGCAATCCTCGAGCCCACCAGCTGTTCCCGTAGTCAATTCATCAGCTTTTCCATAAGAACTTCCATCAGTTTCTTCCAAAAGAATGACAATCAGACAATCTCGATTACCCTCAGCCCATCAAGCAGCCCCTTAATTCGCACAGAAGTCTGAAACTATTGAATGCTCACTGCATCTCTTTCCCATGTCAGCAAAGTATTAATTATCCAGCTGCATGAACCATGTGAAAAAGGAATAAATAGATGCAATGTGGTGCAGTGATTTTGTGCAGCACTATAGGCCTGGAGACCAAGAGGAGTTCCACCATTGAACGGAGTTTGAACGGGGGGCTTGAGGCCCCCGACCAAGGAAGAACAAAAGGAAGGGACTTGAACTTTATTTCGCCTTCCATCACAGTGAGGAATGTGTAGGAGTCACTTTGGTGAATGTCCGTATTAAAAATGTGTTTTTGAGAGAAGCTGTTGCTTTTTAATTGTATGACGTAAAACGATGTAAATAAAATCCCTCTAGGATCTTTGGTCCGCAGTGTGACCCGGACACAACACGGGGTGGTGGAAACGGAATTCCCATTGGTGGATGGGAGGGATTGTGGTCGTTTCCCCCCTCAGATATCCAATCAGAACGTCTAAAAAATAGAAAGGTAATTATTCCATCTCTCCGATCTACCAATGAGATCCGTTGCTGCTCCATCATCGCTCATTAGCATAGGGCGACGGCGCTGCCTATTTAATCCGCGCTCCGAGCGCCCACTTGTTTGTGTTTGAAATCTGAGAAAATGCTGGAGCAGCAGAAAGCAGCTCCCAAGAAGGGCGCAAAGAAACCTTACCGAAACCAGTGGGAAAAAAAAAACGCAAGAAGAGGAGGAAACAGAGTTACTCCAGTTTACATCTACAAAGTGAAGAAGCAGGTTCACCCTGATACCGGCATCTCTTTCCAAGGCCATGGACATTATGAGCTCGTTCGTCAATGATATTTTTGAGCGCATCACGGGCGAGGCGTCCCGCCTGGCTTATCACAACAAACGGGTCCACCATCAGCTCCAGAGAGATCCAGACCGCCGTGCGCCTGCTTCTGCCCGGTGAGCTGGCTAAAAACACGCCGTGTCGGAAGGGACAAAGGCGGTGACAAAGTACCCATCTCCAAAATAAAGAGTAACAGAACACACAAAAAAAAAACCGAAAAACGGTTCTTTTAAGAACCACCCATATGTTTCGGTAAAGATTTACTAATTCGACATTAATCTTTGCAGACTTTCCTTTTCTCCTCGACTTTCATCATGAATGGAGAAATGGTCTTCATTTTGTACAATGGCTGCATTAAACCCAGAGGTTCCCAATGAGGGGGGAAGTGAGTGGGGAGATGGTGATCAGAGACGCGGCTGAGTTGCGTTAGGAGCAACGGATTGGGCAGCTCCACTGCGGTTATAGGAGCGGCCAAACGTCCTCTGTCCGGCTTTAGTTTTTTGTAAACCGTGGTCCTGCTCAGAGCTGCCACTTCCATCAGTCTGGGAGTGAAGATGGCCGAGACCGTTCCCGTCCAGACGAATGTCCACGCCCCTGTCCCTCCTGATCTGGCCGGTGGCCCCGTTCCCCCCGCCGTACTTGCTGCCGCCAAGAAGAAGGCGGTCGATGGCGGCCACTGGCCGAGCAGATCTTGTCGTAGCCGCCATCAAGGAGTGTCAGGCTCCCAAGCTGGGGCCCGCAATGAAAACGCTCTCGGTGACCGGCTACGGGATTGACAAGGCCGGCGCCCGGCCCAACCAGTCGGTCAGCGTTATAGCTAACAAGAGCGCTCCAGCAGAGGACGGCACCGGCACTTCCGCGGCCACTCTCCGCCCGACAGCTGCCAAACCTGCCGCCCAGAAAAGTGCAAAGAAGCGGGCGGCCGAAACCCCCTGTGAGCTCACGCCGGACAAGAAAATGTCCAAGCGAGCGCCTGTCTCCGGGGGGGAACCCGACACTAAGGAGCAAAGATCATAGAGTGGAGCTCCAACAAATCAACGCACTGAGGTAAAGTACATAACGGAACGTCACGGCCGCCATTTGTTAATGCAAAACGCGACTTCCGTTATGCCTCCCGCTGTGTAATCCAAAGATTATAGGGTGTGTGTAATCCGCTCTATCATCTTTGGTGTAATCAGAGTTGTAGGGAACTGTGTTTAAGAAGGAACTGCAGATGCTGGAACATCGAAGGTACACAAAAATGCTGGAGAAATTCAGCGGGTGCAGCAGCATCTATGGTATTTGATACAGCTCATCTTTCACCTCGCATATTAAAAATTAGTTAATTTTAGTGTTAATGTTTTCCCCATTGCCCGCCCATCCTTCCTCCCCAGCCCCCTCCTTTGCGTAGTTTCCCTTGCATTGTATTGTGCATCTTCCCTTCTATTGCTTCAACACACACGTTGCACAAAATTAAATTCAACTTATATATATATATTTATATGAATGTGTGTGCCTGTGTGTGAGAGACAAGTTAGAGATAAATACATTTCCTTCTCATGGATCAGAAGGAACTTTGATTTAAAGCATCAACTATTACTCTCTTATTTGTCAGATGATGAACATAAACCATAAAGGCAATTATATATATAAGTATTCACATATAAATATATGCATATATATATAAATATATGCATATATATATTTACAAAGCTGCGCACAAAAATAAGACAAATTTCAAATGACAAGCACTTTATTGGGTTCATGACTAACAGTATCAACAACAAATATAAGAAAAGATAGCGCATTGATGACAAGTTTCCGAAAGTGGCATCAGAATACACAAATACATTTTGTGTAACAGTTGTCGTGTGGTGTCTACCAGAGACCTAGTTGGCACAGTAAGTGCACGAATTTCTCATTCCTTTCCATGTTGATGAATAGAAACATAGAAAATAGGTGCAGGATTAAGCCATTCGGCCCTTTGAGCCTGCACCGCCATTCAATATGATCACTGCTGACCATCCAACTCAGTATCCTGTACCTGCCTTCTCTCCATACCCCCTGATTCCTTTAGCCACAAGGGCCACATCTAACTCCCTCTTAAATATAGCCAATGAACTGGCCTCAACCACCGCCTGTGGCAGAGAATTCCGCAGATTCACCACTCTCTGTGTGAAAAAAAATGTTCTCATCTCGGTCCTGAAAGACTTCCCCCTTATCCTCAAACTGTGACCCCTTGTCCTGGACTTCCCCAACATCGGGAACAATCTTCCTGCATCTAGCCTGTCCACCCCCTTAAGAATTTTGTAAGTTTCTATAAGATCCCCCCATCAATCTTCTAAATGCTAGCGAGTACAAGCCGAGTCTATCCAATCTTTCTTCATATGAAAGTCCTGCCATCCCAGGAATCAGTCTGGTTAACCTTCTCTGTACTCCCTCTATGGCAAGAATGTCTTTCCTCAGATTAGGAGACCAAAACTGTACGCAATACTCCAGGTGTGGTCTCACCAAGACCCTGTACAACTGCAGTAGAACCTCCCTGCTCCTATACTCAAATCCTTTTGCTATGAATGCTAACATACCATTCACTTTCTTCACTGCCTGCTGCACCTGCATGCCTACTTTCAATGACTGGTGTACCATGACACCCAGGTCTTGTTGCATCTCCCCTTTTCCTGATTGGCCACCATTCAGATAATAGTCTACTTTCCTGTTCTTGCCACAAAAGTGGATAACCTCACATTTAACCACATTATACTGCATCTGCCATGCATTTGCCCACTCACCAAACCTATCTAAGTCACCTTGTAGCCTCCTAGCATCCTCCTCACAGCTAACACTGCCCCCAGCTTTGTGTCATCCGCAAACTTGAGATGTTGCATTCAATTCCCTCGTCCAAATCATTAATATAAGTTGTAAATAACTGGGGTCCCAGCATTGAGCCTTGTGGTACCCCACAAGTCAGTGCCTGCCATTCTGTAGAGGACCCATTTACTCCTACTCTTTGCTTTCTGTCTGCAACCAGTTCTCTACCCACATCAATATTGAACCCACAATACCATGTGCTTTAAGTTTGCATGCTAATCTCTTATGTGGGACTTTGTCGAAAGCTTTCTGAAAGTCCAGACATAACACATCCACTGGTTCGCCCTTATCCACTCTACTAGTTACATCCTCGGAAAATTCTATAAGATTCGTCAGACATGATTTACCTTTCAAAACTCCATGCTGACTTTGTCCAATGATTTCACCACTTTCCAAATGTGCTGCTATCCCATCTTTAATAACTGACTCTAGCATTTTCCCCACTACCGATGTTAGACTAACTGGTCTGTAATTCCCCGTTTTCTCTCACCCTCCCTTTTTAAAAAGTGGGGTTACATTAGCTACCTCTTGACATTTCTGCATTAGAAGACATAATGAAAAAGATTCCTACGGATCGAATCTGATACATGAAGGAGATAATCTCAGATTTTTCCGCGATTATCCCCCTGAAATTGTGGGGAAAAAAGGGAACTGTTCTCAAAGACAAGACATATTCGGAAAGGTCTCCCCAGTGTACAATATGGATTAATGTATCCTGCAAAAATGAGGATCACCTATAACTCTGCTGAATGTGCTTTAACGGATCCAGAACAAGCATTTAAATATGCACAAGACATCGTTAAAGAACAAAGTTAAATCTAGAATGGAACACCGGCGAAGATAAGACCTTTTTAACAAAATATATTTCATTCATTAAGATGGCGGAATCCCCTTACAGACACTGGCCAGACATGTTATCTCCCTGGTACTTTAATTAAGCTTAAAGAAAATAATGATGTAAAAATAATGATGTATACAAATACATAGTAATTAACTAAAATGTTAACAATAATACTAACATAACCATGGGTGATCGAGGGGGGAGGAGAGTCATATACGTGATAGTATGTTTAACCCCTCGGAGCCTGCTTTTGTCTAAGATATAAAACTGGGTTTTAAATGGGGGAAACAATGTAACAATTTATATATGGTAAATCTTAGTATATACTTATTGCCCGATTATTTGGAAAGGCATATATATATCTAGAACTAAGATATTAGAACTAAATGTCTTTCTCTTTCTCCTTTCTTGCTCTGGTTGGATAAATCCCACAAATATTAAATGTCCCGTCAGCCTTTTAGGACACTTGGTCATGGGGGCGAAGCTGAATGTAGATTAACATCAACGGAAGTCTATCAAGATCTTGCCACCTTAGGTGGCCCCTCTCCCTTAAGGTATCGCCTCTTAGATACCTTAAAATCACTTTTTTTTAAATCACCACGACTTACTTTTTTATTTTTATCATAACTCTTTTTTTTTTAAGGAGATGACAAATAAACGCAAAAGTTTGGGACGACTACCGAATGCCCAAAGTTCTGAGGTATTTGTTTGCACCATATGACTTAAAGATATCAAATTAATTCAAAATGCAAGACGACAGACATACAAAGAATGGAGGAATCGCGTTCTGTAGTTGGAACATAAGGGGTGCTAATGAACCAATTAAAAGGGGCAAAATCTTTGCCCAATTAAAATCACTCAACGCTGACATAATGTTTCTGCAGGAAACTCATATGAAACAACAAACACAGATAAGATTTAAGGCAAATTGGATAGGTCAAACATTCTATTCTTCATTTACTTCTAAATCTAGAGGTATGGCTATTATCATCCGGAAAGGCATACCATTCAAATTAAAGAATACTATATCAGATAAAGAGGGAAGGTATGTTATAGATTCTGGAGAAATGTATTCCACCCAACTTACTATGATAAAAATGTATGCTCCTAATTTTGATTACCCTCAATTCTTTAATAACATTTTGGATATAATATGAGTTTAACTATCAAAATATAATTTCAATTGCGTTTTAGGTCCATATTTAGATAAATCTATAAAACAAAGGAGATGTAACATAAGATCCAAGACTAGTGAACTTTTAAACACATATATAAAAGTACTAATATAACAGATGTATGGAGAATTGCTAACCCAACTGGAAGGGAATACTCATTTTATTCAGCGGTACATAAAACTTACTCACGAATTGACTATTTCTTAGTAGACACGAAATTAATTCCATATACAATTAATCCCAAATACCATAACAGCATTATTTCCGACCATTCCCCGCTAACTTTTATATTAAAAGTTGAAGGCATGCCTGGCAAAAAATCCTTCTGGAGGTTCAACCCCCAAATTCTAAAATAACCACACAGGTTACACATACTTAAAACAACAAATTATTATTTTTTTTAGATTAACGATACGCCAGGTATTTCACCCTCTTTATTATGGGAAACTTTTAAAGCATTTATTAGAGGCATTATAATTTCATATCAAACCTTCCTAAATAAAAAAAATATATAGAACAATTGAAGTTAGAACAAGAAATCAGACAATTAGAGTTAGACAATGCCAGAGACCCAAATACAGATAAACATAATAAGATAACATTATTGAGATTTAAATTAAACAGAATTTTATCGGCAAGAGTGATAAGATTATTCCAAATTACAAAACAGGAACACTTTAAATTTGGTGATAAACCACATAAACTTTTAGCTCGTCAACTGAAAAGACGAGGAAAGGAAAAAAAAATATTAAAATTAAATCAGAGCACGGTGAATTATTAACACTACCTAAAGATATTAACAAAAGATTTACCCAATTTTATCAAAATTTGTACACATCTAAAACCACAGCAGATGACAATAAAATTGCAAACTTATTAGATAAATGTAACCTTCCAAAACTTGACCTCTCGGAACAGGAGGAAATAGGAGCTCAGATTACACTTGAAGAAATAGAGGAAACAATAAACTCGCTGAAAAATGGCAAGACATCTGGACCAGATGGCCTTAATAATGATTTTTATAAGAGATTCCATGAGATAACCGCCGCACGCTTACAAAAACGATATACCCATGCCTTTAAAGAAAAAATAGTACCAGAAACACTAGCCGAATCAACTATTACGCTTATACCTAAAAAAGAAAAAGACCTAGAAGAACCAGGTTCATATAGAGCTATAGCACTTTTAAATACAGATCAGAAAATTCTAGCAAAGACCCTAGCGAGAAGATTGAGTAAATATATTAGTAAATTAATAAACCCAGATCAAACGGGGTTCATACCTAAAAGATACTCATTTAATAATCTGAGTTTAATATAATGTATTTACATAAAATAGAAGAAGAAGTATCAATTGTTTCTCTAGACGCAGAGAAAGCATTTGATCAAGTAGAATGGCACTATTTGTATAAAGTACTGCAAAAATTTAACATGGGAGAGAATTTCGTTCTATGGATAAAATTATATGACAACCCGACAACAAGAATACTAACCAAATATATGTTATCTTCAAAATTCCAACTATCAAGGGGCAATAGACAGGGATGTGCACTATCACCCCTGCTATTTGCCCTTGTGATAGAGCCCTTAGCAGAAAGTATAAGAACTCATCTGAATATTGGGGGATATAATACCAAAGATGCAAATAATAAAATCTCATTTTACGCAGACAATATACTTTTATACATCATAAAATCGCAAACCAGTTTACCAAATTTATTATACTTAATAGAGGAATTCAGATCTTTTTCTGGTTATAGAATAAACTGGAATAAAAGTGAAATTATGACATTAAAACCTTAAGAATCGACACATGCGGACTCCGGCAGCGGGAGGCGGCTGATCAGAAGGTCCGGGCCGCTGAGGAGGAGGATGCTCACCGTCGGGGTTCGGCGTCGGCGTTCCACCAGCCCGGCGTGAGGGCCTGAACATCGGGACACCCGAGGCGGCGACTGCGGGTGCTCGGAAGGCCCCGACCACGGATGAACATGGAGGGGAGGCTGGCTGGACTATGGTGCCTTCCTCACCTTGGTGCCATTTATGTTATGTTGTGTCGTGGACTTTCTGTGTTTGTGCTTTTTTTAAATTTTTAATTCAATTTCAATTTTATTTTTAATATGTTGTATTATTTATTTATTATTTATTTTTATTATTTTTTTGTGATTTTTTTTATGATACTGCCTGTAAGGGAAATTCATTTCATTGTCTCAATTTGAGACAATGAAATGAATTTGAGACAATGACAATAAATTTGAATACAATACAACATATATTAAAATTTCCTTTTAAAATCACAACAGAATAATTTAAATACTTGGGTATCCAAATTACTAGAAATATAAATCTTTATTTAATGTTAATTCCATGCCGTTATTAACTAAATTGAATGCGCAGATTAAATTCTGGAAAAAATTGCCATTGTCCTTAATAGGCAGAATCAATGCTATAAAAATGATTTTTTTTTTTACCACAAATATTATACCTATTCCAATCAATACCATTATACACACCAAAAAACTTCTTTAAAAAGCTAGATTCTAATATTACAAATTTCATTAGGGACTATAAATCACATAGAATCCAAAGAAAACATTTATGTAAACCCAAAGACGCAGTGGGACTTTCACTCCCGAACATTTTTTACTACTACTGGGCAGTGCATATAAAAAATATAAATAATATTAACTTTTTTAAAATTAAGAAATCTATCACTTTTAACCCCATTAGTTAATAATCCAGCATTTAAACCAACTGTCACTGATAAAACATATAACCAATGGGAAAAATTGGGAATTAAACTGATCAGTGACGTGTACAAAATGGGAAACTTGTTATCATTTCAACAATTACAATCAAATTACAAGCTGAAAAATGACCAATACTTTAAATATCTTTAGATCCGTGACTGAAAAAATATATACAAGGATACCAAACCTTAACTCTTAGAATTACCACAGACAGAGGCACTTAGAGAAGAATAGGAATGAGAACTACTGATAAAAATTCTGAAAGAAACTTGGGAAAAACACTTAATATATATATACATAAATGTTCGATTAATGCAAGACTTAATTTAATTCAATTTAAAATTCTACACAGATTATATTCTTGGAAAACTAGATTGCACAAATTCTACCCAAATACTTCCCCCATTTGTGATAAATGTTTATCTCAGAATGCCACTATAACACACTCTTTTGTTTCTTGTATAAAATCACACAAATTTTTGAGCGAAATCTTTGAAATTTTCACAAAATTACTTAAGATAAAACTTGATCCTAACACTGAATTGATTATATTTGGATTATTGGAAGACGGAAATAAATTGAATATGTTTCAAAAATCATTCCTTAATAACGGCAAAAAAACTTATACTGACATTTTGGCAAAATAGATCGAAGTTCTTGAAGTGATCCCATAATTGTCGAGGATCGTTGATCTCAGTATTCGTCAACAAATGAACAAACAAATCTCTCATTGCACTGGGGAGTCTTGTGTTCTCAGCATCTTCCATTGTTTATTGCCAATGGTCGTCAGTCTGCAACAAACCTCTTTGTCTGCAGACGTCTTTGAAGAAAGGATAAATTTATCCATCATGTGTTTTCAATGAATCAAAGGATACTGTCCCTTTTATGTGATGGAGAAGCAGTCTCAAGTAGTAGAGGTCATCACGTTTTGGAGACACGGTATACACTCGTCCCAGAACGTTTATTCAAAAATAGTAAGATTAAACGAGAACTTACTACTTTGAAGTTTGATCGTTATTTTATGAGGAGTAACGTTGAGGGAATACGTGAAGAACCCCGCCAGGACGCATGCGTGTCATTCTTCAAAGCAGCGGTGTGAAATCACAGATAACTGTAATGACTAAACATAGTAAGATTAGAGAAGAGATACCAGTTGAGTATATGATCAAGGGTGGGAGCGGAGGGCACGTAATCCCTCAACGTTACTCCTCATAAAATAACGATCAAACTTCAAACTGGTAAGTTCTCCTTTAATCTTACTATTTTACTTCGGAGTCACGTGAGTGACTACGTGAAGATTTTAAAGCTCTGTGATTTCATGCCGTGGAAACGAGTCCATGCATCACATCTGCCTTGATTATGGGGAGAATAGTGTTAACATCATTAGACATCAATACGATATTGAAAACCCAACGATAAATATATTAACACCAAATTATAGCCCCTATTTATGGGGTGAATTATATTACAGAACTTAAAATTGTTTCTGCAAATGTTCCAGGTTCAATGTTATAAAATCATTGGAAAGTTTTCTCCGTTGACCATCCTGCTGTCTTGAGGATTTGGCCATAGGAACATCCAACTTCATAGCTGCCGATGTAGCTGCAGCCCTGGTGGAGTGAGATTTAAAATGCTAGTGTCTACTCCAGCCTTTATTAGGACCTGTTTTAGCCATCTAGAGATGGTCTGGACTGTCACTGTTTTGAGTGGCTGTTTGTAGCTGATTAAAAGTGACATTTCTTTCCCTCTGATGATCTTAGTATACTCCATATATAATAGTAAGTGTGTTACAATACAGAGACGATCATCTGTCGGGTAGGCCCTGAATTCTGTTTTTAGGCCTGCTGACCCCTGTCTGTTCTGTTTGACTAATTCATTGATGTGAAAAGTTAAATTTCCAGATGAAATAGTCATGTTGTCCAGCCTTAGTTTCTGTAGTGACTGGACCCTTTGTGCCGTGACCAAGGCCATCAGCATGACTGTTTTCATAGTCAGTTTCTGTAGGGACAGAGCTGTAGCTGGAGACCAGTTTCTTAACATGGTCAGTACAATGCTCACATCCCATATTTGGGAGTACCTGGTTCTTGGGGGATTAACATTAAAATGCCCCTCATGAGTTTGGTTACCAGGGTGTGTCCCAACAGAATGCCACTCTGTTCCTTGCCACAGGTATGTTGACAGAGCACTTCTGGCGCAGTTGATGGCACTATGACTGAGCCTCTCATCGTAATGGAGGCTTGCCAGGAATTCCAGAACAGACGGGATGTTCATAGATCTGTGGGTGATGTTTATTGTTGTGACAGTACTTCCCATTTCTTGATGACACCAAGTACTGTTTTTTGGTGGACTGTCTGTGGGCCGCTGAAATAATATCCACTGTTCGGTCCGTCAGTCCCAGGTGTAGTAGAGGTGCTTTCAAACTCTACAAATTAATAGGTTTATATAATTATGACATGGGTAACTTTCCCTTGTTGCGGGATGAACCAGTAAATTAGGTCTATGATGGATGGTGATGCATGGTTCCAATACCATGTCGAGTATCACCGGGACCCATGATTGAGTAGGCCAATCGGGTACTATCAAAATACCAGACTTGCTGTATATTCCTAAATACCCGACTGATGAGGCAGAAAGGAGGGAATGCATAAATAAACAATCCCCCAATGCAGCGAAAATACATCTGTTACCACTGCCCCAGGTTCTGGTTCCCATGAACATAATTCGATAGCTGGTGTGAGCCTGGATGCGAATAGGTCGATATCTGGTGTTCCATACCATGCTGTAATTTCAGCAAATACATTTTTATCCAACATCCATTCAGTGTTTTCATTGAATTTGCGTGACCTGTTGTCTGCCACTAAATTTCGTTTTCATGGTAAGTAGGTAGCTGATATGCCAACCGGCTCCACTGCTCTCGGGCACTGGCCGCTCGCGGCTGCTCCTGAAGCCGCTCCAATCGGCCCCAATGCTCACGGGCACTGGCTGCTCGCGGCTATTCGTGACCGGTGCGGGAGCAAAGTCGGGCACAGCTGTTCCCATTTCGGAAGATTGGCGTGCCATTGGCTGCTGCTGCTGGCTGCCCGCAACTCCGCAGTTCTCCCCCGCCAGCTTTTTCGCAGCCTTCGTGGATCTGGTCCATGTCTCCACCTGCAAGGTAAGTGGAAGGAACGCAGAGTCTCCTTACCTGCTGTTCCCGGCTTTCAAATTCTGCCGTTAAGGGGAACGCCGTTCCCCCTGCTGTGACTCGTTACAATGCGTGTAGCGATATGACACGCATGCGTCCTGGTGGGGTTCTTCACGTAGTCACTCACGTGACTCCGAAGTAAAATACCTGGATGATCTTGCACTCTCTTCCCAGCCTTCCTTCTTTGCCATCTTTTTTTGTTCCATGTGTAAAATCGGGGAACATCAGCGTAGTCGAGTGTTCTTGGAAATGGCTCTTGAGAAGACAATGCCATGAATTCAGTTAAAGTCGTTCTCGACATATGACCATTGGTCCCATGTTCAGCAGCATCAAGTCTGAGAAAAACTCGTTGTTGTCCTGGTAGATGTACCTGGAGTTGAAAGACAGCGGGGTGTCTCTCATGAGTTGGAAATACAAGGATTAATGCCACTGCTTCTGATGGACCAATGTATCTGCCAGTCAAGTACTGTGAAATCTCATCATCCCTGTTAATAATTCAATCTCTCTGCCTCAATCTTCGCTGCCATATTGACGACATATTGTTGAAATAGTCGGCCTCCTCTCAAAAGGTGATTGAATTCATTATCACGATTCATGATCCTATAGGCATAATATCGCATTGCTGACAATTTCCTGCGGTTTCTCATTTGGAGTTGGTAATGCCATCCATCATCTCCATGTAGACTAAGAGTAAACCTAACAATTATAGACCTGTTAGTTTGACTTCAGTGGTGGGCAAATTAATGGAAAAGATACTTAGAGATAATATATAAGCATCTAGATAAACAGGGTCTGATTAGGAACAGTCAACATGGATTTGTGCCTGGAAGGTCATGTTTGACTAATCTTCTTGAATTTTTTGAAGAGGTTACTAGGGAAATTGACGAGGGTAAAGCAGTGGATGTTGTCTATATAGACTTTAGTAAGGCCTTTGACAAGGTTCCTCATGGAAGGTTGGTTAAGAAGGTTCAACTGTTGGGTATAAATGCAGGAATAGCAAGATGGATTCAACAGTGGCTGAATGGGAGAAGCCAGAGGGCAATGGTGGCTGGCTGTTTATCTGGTTGGAGGCAGGTGACTAGTGGGGTGCCTCAGGGATCTGTGTTGGGTCCTTTGTTGTTTGTCATGTACATCAATGATCTGGATGAAGGTGTGGTATATTGGATTAGTAAGTATGCAGATGATACCAAGATAGGGGGTGTTGTGGATAATGAAGAGGATTTCCAAAGTCTACAGAGTGATTTAGGCCATTTGGAAAAATGGGCTGAAAGATGGCAGATGGAGTTTAATGCTGATAAATGTGAGGTGCTACACCTTGGCAGGACAAATCAAAATAGGATGTACATGGTAAATGGTAGGGAATTGAAGAATACAGTTGAACAGAGGGTTCTGGGTATAACCGTGCATAGTTCCTTGAAGGTGGAATCTCATATAGATAGGGTGGTAAAGAAAGCTTTTGGTATGCTAGCTTTTATAAATCAGAGCATTGAGTATAGAAGCTGGGATGTAATGTTAAAATTGTACAAGGCATTGGTGAGACCAAATCTGGAGTATGGTGTACAATTTTGGTCGCCCAATTATAGGAAGGATGTCAACAAAATAGAGAGAGTTCAGAGGAGATTTACTAGAATGTTGCCTGGGATTCAACAACTAAGTTACAGAGATAGGTTGAATAAGTTAGGTCTTTATTCTCTGGAGCGCAGAAGGTTAAGGGGGGACCTGATAGAGGTCTTTAAAATGATGAGAGGGATAGACAGAGTTGATGTGGACAAGCTTTTCCCTTTGAGAATAGGGAAGATTCAAACAAGAGGACATGACTTCAGAATTAAGGGACAGAAGTTTAGGGGTAATATGAGGGGGAACTTCTTTACTCAGAGAGTGGTAGCGGTGTGGAATGAGCTTCCAGTGGAAGTGGTGGAGGCAGGTCATTGGTATCATTTAAAAATAAATTGGATAGGCATATGGATGAGATGGGAATGGAGGGTTATGGTATGAGTGCAGGCAGGTGGGACTAAGGGGAAAAAAAATTGTTCGGCACGGACTTGTAGGGCCGAGATGGCCTGTTTCCGTGCTGTAATTGTTTTATGGTTATATGTTATATGGTAGACAATTGGGGCTGCTTTCTTTTCCTTGATAACAATACTGAATAATATAAATTCCATAGTTTGTGACTATCATTTTGCATCATATTTTTAATATAATTTGAATATTACAAAAATCTGCATTTTTTCAGGGTCATCGTGGATCTGGCGGCAGTAATGCAGCAGTCCATTGGTGGTGTTGCTGTTGAGGATGCTAGGGAGAAGATGGAGTTGGAAGATCTCCTTGATGCAGTGAAAACCAAAGGTTAGGAGAGGGAAAACATCACCAATATTATTCGGAGCTAATTGTGATTTTACTTCGGAGTCACGTGAGTGACTACTTGAAGAAGACCCTGTCCAGGCACACACGCGTCGTATAGTTAGACGCATAGCGGCAGCGACTGTATTGGGAAGAGCAGAGCCCCTCCAAGCGGTGAGTGCAAAAGCCTGAAGGTAAGTGCTTTCAGGTTGCTTTCTTCCGAGAGACTTTGTGCTGTGTTCCGGACAAGTCTAACGTGGAGAAAGTGCGTAAAGGAAAAGGTAGGCGGACCGCAGATAAACCACTAGGCAGAAAAGCCAGCGACTGCTGAAAAGGTAACAAAAAGTACCATTACAGCATCTGTAGGGTGCAAGGCCAAAAGGAAAACTGATCGGCCAGTGGACTCGGAAGAGTCAGACCCAGAGGTTACCCCACCTCAGGAAGATGTTATGTCCAGTTGGGTCACTAACCTGGAATTCCTCATATGAGGACCAAAGCCCAGTAAGAGAGCCCAGAATACCAGGTCTGGCCCAAAAATTCTCCGGTCCCAGACTTAAAGGTGAACCGTTGGCAGAGGAAATAGCATTGACAATAAATTACTTGCTCCCACATCAGTTGGAGGAACTGACTATGGATGAGACTCAAAAAATATGAAACCCCGCAGAATTGCGCACTGTTAGCAGTTCCAGCAGTAAACAATGTGATATGGGGCTATTTGGGCACTGAAGTACGCGCACAAGAAATGAAATTACAGCGGGTGTTAAGATTGCTGGGGTCAAGTATTATGGCTTTTGACAGAGACTTGGATGAAGAACACGTGACTGCGTTACAACAGGATGCTTTAGCACTCATGTGTAATGCACACTTTGAAATAAACTGTATTCGTAAAAGTGCTATAAGGCCAAACATACATCCTAAGTTTGCAGGGTTTGCACTGTAAACCAACTAATATTCAATTGCCTAAACTGCCAGTTGGAGAAGATCTAGCCAAGAGGGTGAATGAAGCGAAAACCGTGGGAATGATAAAACCACCGGTGCTTGGCAGATCTGTTTGAAGGCAATTTCACTACCGAAGGGCGGTGACTGGGGCTGGTGAAGGAACAAGTCGTTCGTTCCCATATACGCGTTATTGGCGCACTTTGCCTGGGGCACGTGGAGGTTACATTGTTCCCATTAGGGGCAGGGGACAACATTTGACAGCAGCAAACCATGAGGTAGGTGAGTCTGGTCCTGGAAGAAACATATAAAGTGTTTCACATTTGCAAGTTGGGGGAAGGTTACAATTCTTCCTAAAAGAATGGCAAAAAAATAACATCAGATGCATTTATACTGTGCAGTATTATTGGGTTCAGAATTTAATTCTACCCACATTTGGATCCTCCTACTCAACATGTTCCAAGTCGGATGCGTATTTTCTCAAAAGAAGAGAATATGGACATTCAAGCGGAACTTGAAATATTGTGTGTGAAAGGGGTTATTGAAAAATCAGTTCACCAAGACCACCAATTTGTATCAAGCAATTTTCCTAGAGCAAAATAGGATGGTGGGTGTAGAATTATTCTTGCTCTGCCAAGTCTTAACCCGTTTGCACAATATAAACATTTTAAAATTGAGACATTTGCCAATGCTATACAGCTAATTTCAAGAATTTGCTATATGGCCAGCATAGATCTGCAAGATGCATATTATTCTGTGGCTGTGCATGGTAATGATCGATGATACTTAAAATTTAGCTGGATGAGCCAATTATGGCGGTTTAAAGCATTGCCTAATGGTTACCCTCAGACCCTAGACTATTTACAAAATTGTTAGAACCAATCCTAGCGTTGCTAAGAACACAGGGCCATTTGGTAATCGCTTATTTGGATGATATTTTAATTGTGGGTGACACTCGGGCTACAACAGAAGCATCAGTGTCAAGAGTCAAGCTAACATTTGAGAGGCTGGGATTTGTAATACATCCAGATAAATCAAAATTGGCTCCAAGCACAACAATTGATTACTTGGGGTTCACTATTAATTCAGAACACTTGATAGTGACTTTACCCAAGGATAAAAGGCTGCAGTTAATTGAGGGTTGTATCAAGCTTATTACACAGCATCAATCATCAATTAGGCAAGTGGCAAGCTTGCTTGGCAAATTAATCGCTTCATTTCCAGCTGTGCAGTTTGGTCCACTGCATTATCAGCAACTGCAGCGAGCAAAGGAACAGGCATTGAGGAGACATTTGGGACATTTTGATAGGCCAGTTACCAGTAACAGAAAATATTGATATACAATTGTGGATCAAGGGTGTCTCATATTCGTCCAGGGAAAATCTGGTTGAAACACCTGCTATCATTCTGCAGACTAATGTAAGTGCGCTAGGTTGGGGCGCTACTGATACTATTACCAGCTGTGGAGGTAGATGGAATGTGGAAGAAGTACCTTTGCTCCAAGCACATGGAATCAATTACCTAGAATTGTTAGGTACATTTTATGGGCTTAAAGCTTATTGCACTTATGTGCAAAATCTGCATGTGCAGGTTCAGATTGACAACACTACGGCTGAAGCATATGTTAATCACATGGGTGGAATCCAGTCAGAATCTTGTGATAGATTGGCAAACGCTATGTGGCACTGGTGTATTATTCGAAACATTTGGCTTTCGGCAATCTACGTACCAGGTAGATTCAACATCATTGCAGATACCAGGTCACGTAAATTCAATGACAATACTGAATGGATGTTAAATCATGACATCTTTAATAAAATTGTTGTACAATTTGGGGTGCCAGAAATTGACTTGTTTGCATCTAGACTGAACCACCAATTGCCTAAATCTGTTTCATGGGATCCAGATCCAGGTGCAACAGCGGTGGATGCATTCTCGCTAAATTGGGGTGGAATGTTTTTGTATGCATTTCCTCCCTTTTGTCTCATTAGTAGGTGTCTACAAAAGATCAAGCAGGAATCCGCATCAGGGGTGTTGGTGGTACCAGATTGGCCTACACAAGTGTTAAAAAATGGTCACAAAACCTCTTATGGTTATTCCAAGACAAGAACACCTACTTGTGCTCTGGCAGCAGCCATGTCAACAGCGTGTTAGTTTTTTTCAACTTTTTTTATTTTTTAGTATGTCTTAAAGTATGTTTTTGATGTTCCGCAGTGTGTTTTGTGTGGGGTGTGGTGTGGGGGGGTAAGGGGGAAACCGCTTTGGTCGCCTCCTCCATAGAGAGGTGACTTTTTCCAGGTCGCCTCCCCCGTGGCCTAACAGCAAGGATCGGCGCGGTCCTTTCTACGGAAACACGCCCGGAGCTTCAGCGGCGGGCGCAGCGTGGACTCTCGGCGTGGAGCGGGTGATCCCTCGCTGGGGCTCCGTTTTGCAAGCCCGCGGCAGCCTGAAGACGCGGTCTGCAGAGTTCCAGCTGGTGCGGCGTCTACAGCCCGGGATCCCTCGTGGGGGACCCGGGGGAAGAAGGAGCTTCCACCGCCGGCCCGCGGCCAACTTCTACCGTGGGCCTGGCATGGACTTAGCACCCCTGGAGGGGAGCTTCGACCACCGGCCCTGCAGTCTGCGGTGCTTCTGGCTGCGGCAGAGACTTTAAACCTCGACCGCCGGCCTGCAGCCTACACCAACTTAAAGCCGCGGTCTCCGGTGAGGAAGAGCCGATCCTGGACTGACTCTGGACTCTGGTCCTGTCCACGGGGGGGGAAATGGAGGAGGACTGGCCAAATTTTGTGCCTTCCACCACAGTGATGAATGTTGTGGTGGATGTTTGTGTTACATTTTTATTGTGGTTGTGTGTTCTTTATTATTGTATCTCTGCTGACAACCCAAATTCCACCGATCCTGGTTGTGTGGCAAATAAATTCTATCTATCAATCTTTTGCACCCTGTATCTGGTGATTTGCATCCTTTACATAGAAACATAGAAATTAGGTGCAGGAGTAGGCCATTCGGCCCTTCGAGCCTGCACCACCATTCAATATGATCATGGCTGATCATCAACTCAGTATCCCGTACCTGCCTTCTCTCCATACCCTCTGATCCCCTTGGTCACATGATCGTATTGATTTGTTGATGTGCAGATTCTAAGAAGGCCATATCGCGGAAGAGGACACTCAGATCACACTGTGGATGTTATTGCAGCAGCCTGGAGGGATAGTACCCAGAAGCAGTACATTTCTTACATAAGGAAATGGGAGGTGTTTTGCTCAAGGCATAATATTTCATACCACGCTGCAGACATCCCAGATGTATTAGAGTTTCTGTGAACAGTCTATTTTGATATGGAATTAAGTTATAGTGTGATCAATACTGCAAGAAGTGCCCTCTCTTCATGTCTATGGAGGGAGTCAGATCAATATTTTGTATGATCACACCCCTTGGTCTGTAGGTTTATGAAGGGAATTTTCAATTCCAAACCTCCTAGATTCAGATATACATAAATCTGGGATGTGAGGGATATGCTAATGTTACTCTGTCAATGGAGCCCCATTTCAGCTCTGTCTTTGGCCAGGGTTACCATGAAGGTAGTTATGCTCAAGGCGCTAGTTTCAGCAGAGAGAGTACAGACATTGCAGAAATTGCGTATAGATCGGATGGTAATCAAAGCAGAGGCCATTACATTCTATGCCTATGATTTACTCAAACAGAACAGACCTGGAGTCACGGGGTGTAAGTTGGTTTTTGCAGCATATCCTACGGATCCAAGACTATGTGTAGTTTTACATGTAAAATATTACATTGAAGCCACCAGGAACTTAAGAGGTGCAGAATCAGCATACTTTATCGGCCATTAAAAAACACATAAGAAAGTGTCAGTGCAGACTATCTGGTGGCTGAAGCAGGTGCTGGTTGATGCAGGGGTTGATACTGACAAATTTAAATCTCATTCCACCATGGAGGCATCAACATCGGCAACCAAGGATTTGGACGTCCCAATAGAACATATTCTCACGGCCGCAGGATGGGCAAGTGAACGGATGTTTCACAAGTATTACCATAAAGAAATTGCAGACCCTGGGGCATTTGTTGGTGCTGTTTTGGATTCAGTGTTAAATTCCCCTCTGGTATCAAGGGGGGAAATTTTGTTATGATAAATAAAACATTAACTGATAACATCAATGTTATGGTGGTATATTATTGATTGTTTTTCACTCATTTAGAGTCAATCAATGCTGTGAGAAGCCTGGATTTGAATCTACGGCATGAAATCACAGAGCTTTGAAATCTTCACGTAGTCACTCACGTGACTCCGAAGTAAAATAGTAAGATTAAAAGAGAAATTACCAGTTTGAAGTTTGATCTTTATTTTATGAGGAGTTACGATGAGGGACTACGTGCCCTCCGCCCCCACTCTCATAAAGATCAACTGGAAGTTAGATTTGTCTCACGTATCTTACTATTATGCTTCGGTAATTATTAGCTGTGATTTCACATCGCTGCTTTGAAGATTAACGCGTGTGCGCCTGGACGGGGTCTTCTTCACGTAGTCCCTCATCATAACTCATAAAATAAAGATCAAACTTCAAACTGGTAAGTTCTTGTTTAATTATACTATTCTTAATGGTTAATAAACTAAACATTTTTGACACAGGATTTTCAAACTAGATTATCTGACCTTTTTGTGTAATTGAATTGCGTGTGTTTTGGTACCAAAATCAGCACCGTACAATATCCCCCCCTTAAAGCTAAATTTCAGAGATTTGAATTAAGTCACAAATATGCGTCAAGCCGATAGCCTAATCGTTAAAAAGGTTAAAAGATAACAACATCGATAAAGAGCTGAAGAGGTATCAGAGCTGCCAAGGAAAGGTACTCTGAGAAATTGAGGAGCAAATACTCAGCCAGTGATTCTTCTTCAGTTTGGAAGTTTGAATGTGCAGATAGTTATTAATGAATATGATATAGTTGGGATCACGGAGACATGGCTCCAGGGTGACCAAGGCTGGGAGCTGAACATCCAGGGATATTCAATATTCAGGAGGGGTAGACATAAAGGAAAAGGAGGCGAGGTAGCGTTGCTGGTTAGAGAGGAGATTAGCGCTGTAGAAAAGAAGGCCATTAGCTTGGAGGATGTGGAATCGATATGGGTGGAGCTGCGAAACACTAAGATGCAGAAAACGCTAGTGGTAGTTGTGTACAGGCCACATAACAGTAGTAGTGGAGATGGGGATGGCATCAAACAGGAAATTAGAAATGCGTGCAACAAAGGTAAAACAATTATAATGTGTGACTTCAACCACATATAGATTGGGTGATTCAAATTGGCAGGGGTGCTGAGGAAGAGGATTTCTTGGAATGTATGCAGGATAGTTTTCTAAACCAACACGCAGGGGAACCAACGAGAGAGCAGGCTATTCTAGACTGGGTATTGAGTAATGAGGAAGGGTTAGTTAGCAGTCTTGTTGTGCGTGGCTCCTTGGGCAAGAGTGACCATAATATGGTTAAGTTCTTCATTAGGATGGAGAGTGACATTGTTAATTCAGAAACAAGGGTCCTGAACTTAAAGAAAGGTGACTTTGAAGGTATGAGATGTGAATTGACCAAGATAGACTGGCAAATGATTCTTAAAAGGTTGATGGTGGATATGCAATGGAAGGCATTTAAAAACTGCATGGATGAACTACAACAATTGTTCATCCCAGTTTGGCAAAAGAATAAATCAGGGAAGGTAGTGCATCCGTGGATAACAAGGGAAATCAGGGATAGTATCAAAACAAAAATGAAGCGTACAAATTAGCCAGAAAAAGCGGCCTACCAGAGGACTGGGAGAAATTCAGAGTCCAGCAGTGGAAGACAAAAGGCTTAATTAGGAAAGGGAAAATAGATTATGAAAGAAAACTGGCAGGGAACATAAAAACTGACTGCAAATGTTTTTATAGATATGTGAAGAGGAAAAGATTAGTTAAACAAATGTAGGTCCCTTGCAGTCAGAAACAGGCAAATTGGTCATTGGGAACAAGGACATGGCAGATCAATTGATTAACTACTTTGGTTCTGTCTTCACTAAGGAAAAAATAAAGAATCTGCCGGTAATAGCAAGAGACCGGGGGTTAAATGAGATGGAGGAACTGAGTGAGATCCAGGTTAGCCAGGAAGTGGTGTTAGGTAAATTGAATGGCTTAAAGGCCGATAAATCCCCAGGGCCAGAAAAGTTGCATCCCAGAGTACTTAAGGAAGTAGCCGCAGAAATAGTGGATGCATTAGTGATCATTTTTCAAAACTCTTTAGATTCTGGAGTAGTTCCTGAGGACTGGAGGGCAGCTAATGTAACCCCACTTTTTAAAAAGGGAGGGAGAGAGAAAACGGGGAATTACAAACCAGTTAGTCTAACATCAGTGGTGGGGAAAATGTTGGATTCAGTTATTAAAGATGGGATAGCAGCACATTTGGAAAGTGGTGAATTCATTGGACAAAGTCAGCATGGATTTATGAAAGGAAAATCATGTCTGACGAATCTTATAGAATGTTTCGAGGATGTAACTAGTAGAGTGGATAAGGGAGAACCAGTGGATGTGTTATATCTGGACTTTCAGAAGGCTTTCGACAAGGTCCCATATAAGAGATTAGTATACAAACTTAAAGCACACGGCATTGGGGGTTCAGTATTGATGTGGATAGAGAACTGGCTGGCAGACAGGAAGCAAAGAGTAGTAGTAAAAGGGTCCTTTTCAGAATGGCAGGCAGTGACTAGTGGGGTAATAATAATAATAATAATAATAATAATATTTGTTTATACAGCACTTTTAAACAAAATCACTTTGAACCAAAGTGCTTTACAGAGATTGATTAAACTTATTGAATAGATTAAATGTCAATAAATCCATATAAAATAAAAAAGAAAAAGAAAAGACACAGAACAGTACACTATAGAAATCAACAAGAAACGTCCCCCCACAGCAGAATTCACTGTGAGGGAAGGCACTAAAAATATCCAGTTCTCCTCCTCATAGTCCACCCGAGGCCGGGGTCTATATGTGGCCTCCTCAGCCAACCCGGTGTTTTCAGGCCCTCCTGCCGCGAAGCTGGATCATCGGCATAGGGTGAACATTCTTCAGCGGCTTGGACTGCAGCGGCCGCTTCCTCCCCGAAGACTGCATTGTCCAAAGTTCTCAGGCCGCGCCAGCCGGACCTCCGACTCTGGCGATCCCGGATCCCAGGCTCCGCGGTGTCTTAAAACCAGTGCCGCCCGCCCGCGGCTGGACGCTCTGCAGCCGCAGCTCAACGATGTTGCAGTCGGCATTCACAGTGCCCCGGAGCTTACCGCAAGGCGACCTGGTAAGGCATCGCCCGCTCCGTGTTGGTGTCCCAGCATTTGCACCGCCGGCGAAGCTGTAGTCCCGGCAGGAAACGCCGCTCCAGCGCTGCTCCAGCTCGATGGTAGGCTGCACAGAGAGGACGAAGATGCGGTTCGGAGGAAAACCGCATCTCCGACTAGGTAGGACTGGGATTAAAATAGTTTCCCCCTTTTCCTCCCCCCACCCACCACATAAAAGAAGACCTCCAACAAACATTTTGTAGTGACAGGACTAAAAATAAAAATAAAAAAGGGTGAAAGGACGGACTGCATGCGGAGCAGCCATACACCACGGCGCATCACGCCTGCAGTCCGCCATCATATGGTACCGCAAGGCTCAGTGCTGGGACCCCAGCTATTTACAATATATATTAATGATCTGGATGAGGGAATTGAATGCAACATCTCCAAGTTTGCAGATGACACGAAGCTGGGGGGCAGTGTTAGCTGTGAGGAGGATGCTAGGAGGCTGCAAGGTAACTTGGATAGGTTGCGTGAGTGGGCAAATGCATGGCAGATGCAGTATAATGTGGATAAATGTGAGGTTATCCACTTTGGTGGCAAAAACAGGAAAGTGGACTATTATTTGAATGGTGGACGATTAGGAAAAGGGGAGATGCAACGAGACCTGGGTGTCATGGTGCACCAGTCATTGAAAGTAGGAATGCTGGTGCAGTACGTAACCCTGGATCCCCCTCCCTCCCTCCCCACCAAACGCAGCCAGACCCCAGTCTGCAAAGAATTGACCCACTCCTCCTCATTCACCATTTCACACCTACTTAAGGCAAGACTCCAGTATGAAACGACTGGACCCGTTCCCACCCCAACCAACACTTTACACCCACTGACAGCCTGACCTCAGACTGCAAAGACTCGGCCCTTCTACACCCACCCGTCTCTAATCACCACTTCATACCCAATTACACACACCCTCATTGCTGAACAACATCACTTTATCAACAATAAAACTTGAGGAGGTGGAGAGGCTTTTCAGAAGACAGAAAAGCCTGAAATCTCCATGACCTGACAATGTTTCCCCCTCTACTCTCAAGCTCTGTGCCAAACAACTGGCACTGGTCTACACGGACATTTTTAACATGTCCCTGCAAACATGTACTGGCCCTGCCTGCATCAAAGTCTCCACTATTGTCCCTGTACCCAAAAAGGCAAGGATTAAGTCATCTTAATGACTACAGGCCTTTCACACTGACCTCTGTAGTCTTAAAGACATTAGAAAGGCTTGTGCTGGCCAAGCTGAAAAATATCAAAATCCCCCTGCTGGACCCCCTCCAGTTTGCATATCGGGTAAATAGATCTGTGGATGGTGCAGCCAACCTGGGCCTGCACTTCATCCTCCAGGGGATCTATGCAAGGATTTTGTTTGTTGATTTTAACTCTGCATCCAACACCATTGTGCCGGAGCTACTACACTCCAAACTTTCCTCGTTGACTGTGCCTGAACCCCTCTATCGGTGGATCACAAGCTTCCTGACAGACAGGAAGCAGCATATGAGTCTGGGAAAGCTCATCTCAAACCCGCAAACGCTCAGCATAGGAGCATCCCAAGGCTGCGTACTCTCTGCTCTCCTCTACTCTCTCAAGACCAGGTGCAGACCAATGACTGCACTTCCACAGACACCTGTCAAGCTTCTCAAGTTTGTGAATGTCACAACCCTCATTGGACTGATCCAGGATGGGGAGGAAGGAAGTGTCACAGTGGCGTCCTGGTGCCATCGCAGCAACCTGGAGCTCAATGCTCTTACGACAGTGGAATTGATTGTAGACTTTACGAGAGCTTCCCCTCCCCTCACCCCACTCACCATCAACAACACCACAGTCACATCTGTGGAGTCTTTTAAGTTCCTGGGAAACCATAATCTGGAAAGACACTGCTTACCGCAAATGATGGCTTGGGTGTTTTGGCTTGATGTTGAAAGGCATGATTACCTTGGTGGCTTGGGTGCTTTGAATTGAAAAAATGAATGGGTTCCAAATGGTCGCGTTCGAACTGAAAACCTTGCACTTTCTTACACTACTTACCAAATGGTGGCTTGGGTGCTCTTGGCTTGAAGTTGAAAAGCACTACTTACTGCAAATGGTGGCATGGGTGCATTGGCTTGAAGTTGAAAGGCATTACTTATTGCAAATGGTGGCTTGGGTGCTTTGGCTTTGAAGTTCTACTTACCTGCAAATGGTGGTGGCTTTGGCTTGAACTGAAAGCACTACTTACTTTGGCTAGGTGCTTTGGCTTGAAGTTGAAAGGCATTACTTACTGCAAATGGTGGCTTGGGTGCTTTTGCTTTAAGTTCAAAGGCACTACTTACTGCAAATGGTGGCTTGGCTGCTTTGGCTTGAAGTTGAACGGCACTACATTCTGCAAATTGTGGCTTGGGTGCTTTGGCTTGAAGTTGAAAGGCACTACTTACTGCAAATGGTTGCTTGGGTACTTAGGCTGGAAGTTGAACGGCACTACTCACTACAAATGGTGGCTTGGGTGATTTGGCTTGAAGTTGAAAGGCACTACTTACTGCAAATGGTGGCTTGGGTGCTTTGGCTTGAAGTTGAAAGGCACTACTTACTGCAAATGGTGGCTTGGGTGCTTTGGCTTGAAGTTGAAAGGCACTGCTTACTGCAAGTGCTGGCTTGGGAGCTGTGGTTTGATGTTGAAAGGCACTACTAACCGCAAATGGTGGCTTGGGTGCATTGGCTTGAAGTTGAAAAGCACTACTTACTGCAAATGGTGGCTTGGGTGCTTGGCTTGAAGTTGAAAGGCACTACTTACTGCAAATTGTGGCTTGGGTGCTTTGGCTTGAAGTTGAAAGGCACTACTTTCTGCAAATGGTGGCTTGGGTGCTTTGCTTGAAGTTGAAAGGCACTACTTACTGCAAATGGTGGCTTGGGTGCTTTGGCTTGAAGTTGAAAGGCACTACTTACTGCAAATGGTGGCTTGGGTGCTTTGGCTTGAAGTTGAAAGGCACTACTTACTGCAAATGGTGGCTTAGGTGCTTTGGCTTGAAGTTGAAAGGCATTACTTACTGCAAATGGTGGCTTGGGTGCTTTGGCTTGAAGTTGAAAGGCACTACTTACTGCAAATGGTGGCTTGGGTGCTTTGGCTTGAAGTTGAAAGGCACTACTTACTGCAAATGGTGGCTTGGGTGCTTTGGCTTGAAGTTGAAAGGCACTACTTACTGCAAATGGTGGCTTGGGTGCTTTGGCTTGAAGTTGAAAGGCACTACTTACTGCAAATGGTGGCTTGGGTGCTTTGCTTGAAGTTGAAAGGTACTACTTACTGCAAATGGTGGCTTGGGTGCTTTGCTTTGGCTTGAAAGGCATTACTTACTGCAAATGGTGGCTTGGGTGTTTTGGCTTGAAGTTGAAAGACACTACTTACTGCAAATGGTGGCTTGGGTGCTTTGGCTTGAAGTTGAAAGGCACAACCTACCGCTAATGGTGACTTGGATGCTTTGGATTGAAGTTGTAAGGCACTGCTTCCCGCAAATGGTGGCTTGGGTGCTTTGGCTTGAAGTTGAAAGGCACTACTTACTGCAAATAGGTGGGTTTGGTGCCTTGGCTTGAAGTTGAAAGGCACTACTTACTGCAAATGGTGGCTTGGGTGATTTGGCTTGAAGTTGAAATGCACTAGGAACTGCAAATGGTTGCTTGGGTGCTTTGGCTTGAAGTTGAAAGGCATTACTTATTGCAAATGGTGGCTTGGGTGCTTTGGCTTGAAGTTGAAAGACACTACTAATTGCAAATGGTGGCTTGGGTGTTTTGGCTTGAAGTTGAAAGGCACAACTTACCGCTAATGGTGACTTGGGTGCTTTGGATTGAAGTTGTAAGGCACTGCTTACCGCAAATGGTGGCTTGGGTGCTTTGCCTTGAAGTTGAAAAGCACAGCTTACCGCAAATGGTGGCTTTGGGTGCTTTGGCTTGAAGTTGAAAGACACTACTAATTGCAAATGGTGGCTTGGGTGTTTTGGCTTGAAGTTGAAAGGCACAACTTACCGCTAATGGTGACTTGGGTGCTTTGGATTGGAGTTGTAAGGCACTGCTTACCGCAAATGGTGTCTTGGGTGCTTTGGCTTGAAGTTGAAAAGCACTGCTTACCGCAAATGGTGGCTTGGGTGCTTTGCTTGAAGTTGAAAGGCACTACTTACCACTAATGGTGGCTTGGGTGCTTTGGCTTGAAGTTGTAAGGCACTAAGTAATGCAACTGGTGGCTTGGGTGCTTTGGCTTGAAGTTGAAAGGCACTAATTACGGCAAATGGTGGCTTGGGTGCTTTGGCTTGAAGTTGAAAGACACTACTTACCGCTAATGGTGGCTTGGGTTCTTTGGCTTGAAGTTGTAAGGCACTGCTTAACGCAAATGGTGGCTAGGGTGCTTTGCCTTGAAGTTGAAAGGCACTA
Source organism: Leucoraja erinaceus (assembly GCF_028641065.1). Classification (NCBI taxonomy): domain Eukaryota; kingdom Metazoa; phylum Chordata; class Chondrichthyes; order Rajiformes; family Rajidae; genus Leucoraja; species Leucoraja erinaceus. The sequence continues at coordinate 36,118 of NW_026576511.1, read as the reverse complement.
CTTCCCGCAAATGGTGGCTTGGGTGTTTTGGCTAGAAGTTGAAAGGCACTACTTACTGCAAATGATGGCTTGGGTGCTTTCACTTGAAGTTGAAAGGCACCACTTACCGCAAATGGTGGCTTGGGTGCTTTGGCTTGACGTTGAAAGGCACTACTTACTGCAAATGGTGGCTTGGGTGCTTTGGTTTGAAGTTGAAAGGCACTACTTACTGCATATGGTGGCTTGGGTGCTTTGGTTTGAAGTTGAAAGGCACTACTTACTGCAAATGGTGGCTTGGGTGCTTTGGTTTGAAGTTGAAAAGCATTACTTACTGCAACCGGTGGCTAGGGTGCTTTGGCTTGAATTTGAAAGGCACCTCTGCAAATGCACTTACTTCGTGTTTGCACTGTGTATTGATTTTAGATAAAACGACCAAACGTAAGTGCAGTTCCATACCAATTTCAGCAGGGTGCCAGGCCACCAAATTCAGTGCCGTTTTGTACCACTTAAAGCAGGGTGCAAGTCTGCCAAATTCAAGTGCAGTTTCATTCCACTTCTATCAGAGTGCAAGGCCATCAAATTCAAGTACAGTTTCATTCCATTTCAAGCAGGGTGCAAGGCCACCAAATTCAAATGCAGCTTCATACCAATTCATGCAGGGTGAAACCACCATAAAACCACACAAAACACCAAACTCACAGTTCAGTAGACATTCAGTGTGTTCAGTTGATTCACAGCTCAGACAGACCGTGTCCTCTACCTCCCCCATCATGCCGAGACTGAGCCACACCCACACTTCCGGGTTTTATAACCCCTCCCCATCCAACCGGTAAAGGTGTGGCCTTCATGGCGTGATTGACAGGAGAGAGATTCTCAACATTTTTTAAACACTAATAACACTTTTATTTTTCATTGATGGGAAGAATTCTCTGCACCTGTTGAGCAGAGGGGGACTGAGTGAGATAGCCAAAAATCACAGCAGTAAGCGGTAGCATTTTATCTAAAATCAATATACAGTGCAAACAAGAAGTAAGTGAATTTGCAGAGGTGCCTTTCGAATTCAAGCCAAAGCACCCAAGCCACCATTTGCAGTAAAGTAATGCCTTTCAACTTCAAGGCAAAGCACCCAAGCCACCATTTGTAGTTAGTAGTGCCTTTCAACTTCAAGCCAAAGCACTCAAGCCACCATTTGCGGTAATTAGTGCCTGTCAATTTCAAGCCAAAGCACCCAAGCCACCATTTGCAGTAATTACTGCCTTTCAACTTCAAGCCAAAGCACCCAAGCCACCATTTGCAGTAATTAGTGCCGTTTAACTTCAAGCCAAAGCACCCAAACAACCATTTGCAGGCAGTGCCTTTTTACTTCAAACAAACCATATTGTTCATTTTCCAACCACATTAAGGGGACACAGTTGAGTAGACACTTATTCAGTGTTATTCAGAGCTCAGAGAGACGTGACCCGTTGTCTTCTTCCATCTTGCAGTGACTGAGTGAGGCACACCACTTCCTGGTTTTATAGTCCCTCCCCTCCCTCCAGCAGGGGCAGCAGAGAATGGGGAGTTTTGTAAAAGCATTAATATGTCTCTCATTTTTCATTGACTGGAAATATCCTCTGCACCCGGAATGCAGAGGAGGGCTCTGAGCGAGATGGCCAAAAATGACAGCTGTAGGTGGCAGCATTCTGTCGGAAATCGCAGCAGAATGGACCAAAAGTGGTCAAGATCAGAGTTTTAATAATATAGATATTACTAAAAGTCTGACAACGCCGCCATCTACGGCCGCCATTTTTGGCAACCTCGCTCAGAGCCCCCCTCTGCCATGCAGGACCAAAGGATTTTTTCAATCGATGAAAAATCAGAGATTAATGCCAATGGTTATTAATGGGGTTTTTTTTAATTGACATTCTCTCTGCTGCCCATGCTGGTGGGAGGGGGGAGGTACAATTAAACCAGAAAGTGGTGTGCCTCATTCAGTCTCTGCAAGACAGAGGAAGCCAGTGGGTCAAGTCTCTCTGAGCTCTGAATAACCTTGCACACATGTCTACTCAACTGCGAGTCCCCTTAATGTGGTTTCAAAAAGGTTTGGGTGCTTTGCCTTGGTTAAAAGGCACTACTTAATGCAAATAGTGATTTGGCTTGGAGGTAAAAAGCCCTACCTACTGCAAAGGGTGCTTTGGGTGCTTTGGCTTGAAGTTAAAAAGCACTACTTACTGCAAATTGTGCTTTGGCTTGAAGTTAAAAGGCACTACTCACTGCAAATGGTGCTTTGGGTGCTTTTGCTTGAAGTTAAAAGGCACTACTTACTGCAAATGGTGGTTTGGGTGCTTTTGCTTGAAGTTAAAAGGCACTACTCACTGCAAATGGTGCTTTGGGTGCTTTTGCTTGAAGTTAAAAGGCACTACTCACTGCAAATGGTGCTTTGGGTGCTTTGGCTTGAATTTATAAGGCACTACTTACCGGAAATCGTGCTTTGGGTGCTTCGGCTTGAAGTTGAAAGGCACTACTTTTTGAAAATGGAGGTTCGGTTGCTTTGGCTTGAGGTTGAAAGGCACTACTTATGTCAAATGCTGGTTTGGGTGCTTTGGCTTGAAGTTGAAAGGCACTACTTACTGCAAATGGTGGTTTGGGTGCTTTGGCTTGAAGTTAAAAGACACTACTTACTGGAAATGGTGCTTTGGGTGCTTTGGTTTGAAGTTAAAAGGCACTACTTCAGAAATGTTTCAAATGTCATTAGAAACGGGAATAGTACCGGAGGATTGGCATACTGTGCATGTTGTTCCATTATTTAAAAAGGGGTCTAAGGGTAAACCTAGCAATTATAGACCTGTTAGTTTGACATCAGTGGTGGGCAAATTAATGGAAAGGATACTTAGAGATAATATATATAAGCATCTGGATAAACAGGGTCTGATTAGGAACAGTCAACATGGATTTGTGCCTGGAAGGTCATGTTTGACTAATCTTCTTGAATTTTTTGAAGAGGTTACTCAGGGAAATTGATGAGGGTAAAGCAGTGGATGTTGTATACATGGACTTCAGTAAGGCCTTTGACAAGGTTCCTCACGGAAGGTTGGTTAAGAAGGTTCAATGGTTGGGTATTAATGGTGGGGTAGCAAGATGGATTCAACAGTGGCTGAATGGGAGATGCCAGAGAGTAATCGTGGATGGTTGTTTGTCAGGTTGGAGGCCAGTGACTAGTGGGGTGCCACAGGGATCTGTGTTGGGTCCACTGTTGTTTGTCATGTACATCAATGATCTGGATGATGGTATGGTAAATTGGATTAGTAAGTATGCAGATGATACTAAGATAGGTGGGGTTGTGGATAATGAAGTAGATTTTCAAAGTCTACAGAGAGATTTATGCCAGTTGGAAGAGTGGGCTGAAAGATGGCAGATGGAGTTTAATGCTGATAAGTGTGAGGTGCTACATCTTGGCACCTTGGCAGGACACATCAAAGTAGGATGTAAATGGTAGGGAATTGAAGAATGCAGGTGAACAGAGGGATCTTGGAATAATTGTGCACAGTTCCCTAAAAGTGGAATCTCATGTAGATTGGGTGGTAAAGAAAGATTTTGGTGTGCTGGCCTTTATAAATCAGAGCATTGAGTATAGAATTTGGGATGTAATGTTAAAATTGTACAAAGCATTGGTGAGGCCAATTCTGGAGTATGGTGTACAATTTTGGTTGCATAATTATAGGAAGGATGTCAACAAAATAGAGAGAGTACAGAGGAGATTTACTAGAATGTTGCCTGGGTTTCAGCAACTAAGTTACAGAGAAAGGTTGAACAAGTTAGGGCTTTATTCTTTGTAGCGCAGTAGGTTAAGGGGGACTTGATAGAGATCTTTAAAATGATGAGAGGGATAGACAGAATTGACGTGGATAAGCTTTTCCCACTGAGAGTAGAGAAGATTCAAACAAGGGGACATGACTTGATAAGCTTAGGGGTAACATGAGGGGGAACTTCTTTACTCAGAGAGAGGTGGCTGTGTGGAATGAGCTTCCAGTGAAGGTGGTGGAGGCAGGTTTTTTTTCATAATTTAAAAATAAATTAGATAGTTATATGGACAGGAAAGGAATGGAGGGTTATGGTCTGAGCGCAATTATATGGGACTAGAGGAGAATACGTGTCCGGCACGGACTGGAAGGGTCGAGATGGCCTGTTTCCGTGCTGTAATTGTTATATGGTTATATGGTATATGCTTACTGCAAATGGTGCTTTGCGTCCTTTAGCTTGAAGTTGAAAGGCACTACTTATGGCAAATGGTGGTTTGGGTGCATTGGCGTGAAGTTGAAAGGCACTACTTTCTGCAAATGGTGGTTTGGGTGCTTTGGCTTGAAGTTGAAAGGCACTACTATCTGAAAATGTTGGTTTTGGTGCTTTGGCTTGAAGTTGAAAGGCACTACTTTCTGCAAATAGTGGTTTGGGTACTTTGGCTTGAAGTCAAAAGGCACTACTTACTGCAAATTGTGCTTTGGCTTGAAGTTAAAAGGCACTACTTACTGCAAATGGTGCTTTGGGTGCTTTGGCTTGTAGTTAAAAGGCACTACTTACTGCAAATGGTGCTTTGGGTGCTTTGGTTTGAAGTTGAAAGGTACTACTTACTGCAAATGGTGCTTTGCGTCCTTTGGCTTGAAGTTGAAGGGCACCACTTACTGCAAATGGTGGTTTGGATGGTTTGGCTTGAAGGTGAAAGGCACTACTTGCTGCAAATAACCATATAACCATATAACAATTTACAGCATGGAAACAGGCCATCTCGGCCCTACAAGTCCGTGCCGAACAAATTGTTTTCCCCTTAGTCCCACCTGCCTGCACTCATACCATAACCCTCCATTCCCTTCTCATCCATATGCCTATCCAATTTATTTTTAAATGATACCAATGAACCTGCCTCCACCACTTCCACTGGGAGCTCATTCCACACCGCTACCACTCTCTGCGTGAAGAAGTTCCCCCTCATATTACCCCTAAACTTCTGTCCCTTAATTCTGAAGTCATGTCCTCTTGTTTGAATCTTCCCTATTCTCAAAGGGAAAAGCTTGTCCACATCAACTCTGTCTATCCCTCTCATCATTTTAAAGACCTCTATCAGGTCCCCCCTTAACCTTCTGCGCTCCAGAGAATAAATACCTAACTTATTCAACTCTGTAACTTAGTTGTTGAAACCCAGGCAACATTCTAGTAAATCTCCTCTGTACTCTCTCTCTATTTTGTTGACATCCTTCCTATAATTGGGCGACCAAAATTGTACACCATACTCCAGATTTGGTCTCACCAATGCCTTGTACAATTTTAACATTACATCCCAGCTTCTATACTCAATGCTCTGATTTATAAAGGCTAGCATACCAAAAGCTTGCTTTAACCCCTATCTATATGAGATTCCACCTTCAAGGAACTATGCACGGTTATACCCAGATCCCTCTGTTCAACTGTATTCTTCAATTCCCTACCATTTACCATGTACGTCCTATTTTGATTTGTCCTGCCAAGGTGTAGCACCTCACATTTATCAGCATTAAACTCCATCTGCCATCTTTCAGCCCATTTTTCCACTCACTCCTAAATCACTCTGTAGACTTTGGAAATCCTCTTCATTATCCACAACACCCCCTATCTTGGTATCATCTGCATACTTACTAATCCAATTTACCACACCTTCATCCAGATCATTGATGTACATGACAAACAACAAAGGACCCAACACAGATCCCTGAGGCACCCCACTAGTCACCTGCCTCCAACCCGATAAACAGCCATCCACCATTACCCTCTGGCTTCTCCCATTCAGCCACTGTTGAATCCATCTTGCTATTCCTGCATTTATACCCAACATTTGAACCTTCTTAACCAACCTTCCGTGAGGAACCTTGTCAAAGGCCTTACTGAAGTCCATGTATACAACATCCACTGCTTTACCCTCATCAATTTCCTGAGTAATCTCTTCAAAAAATTCAAGAAGATTAGTCAAACATGACCTTCCAGGCACAAATCCATGTTGACTGTTCCTAATCAGACCCTGTTTATCCAGATGCTTATATATATTATCTCTAAGTATCTTTTCCATTAATTTGCCCACCACTGAAGTCAAACTAACAGGTCTATAATTGCTAGGTTTCCTCTTAGAACCCTTTTTAAACAATGGAACAACATCCGCAGTACGCCAATCCTCGGGGACTATTCCCGTTTCTAATGACATTTGAAATATTTCTGTCATATCCCCGGCTATTTCTACACTAACTTCCCTCAATGTCCTAGGGAATATCCTGTCAGAACCTGGAGACCTATCCACTTTTATATTTTTCAAAAGTGTCAGTACTTCTTTTACTTTGAACCTCATAGTATCCATAGCTACTCTACTAGTTTCCCTTACCTCACATAATTCAATATCCTTCTCCTTGGTGAATACCGAAGAAAAAAAATTGTTCAATATCTCCCCCATCTCTTTTGGCTCTGCAGATAGCTGTCCACTCTGTCTCTCCAATGGACCAATTTTATCCCTCGTTATCCTTTTGCTATTAATATAGCTGTAGAAACGCTTTGGATTGACTTTCACCTTACTTGCCAAAGCAACCTCATATCTTCTTTTAGCTTTTCTAATTTCTTTCTTAAGATTCTTTTTACATTCCTTATACTCCTCAAGCACCTCATTTACTTCATGCTGCCTATAATTATTGTAGATCTCCCTCTTTGTCCGAACAAGATGTCCAATTTCCCTTGAAAACCAGGGCTCTTTCCAATTTTTACTGTTTCTTTTCAACCGAACAGGAACATAAAGATTCTGTACTCTTAAAATTTCCCCTTTAAATGTCCTCCACTTCTCTTCTACATCTTTCCCATAAAACAAAATGTCCCAGTTCACTCCTTTTAAATCATCTCGCATCGCATCAAAGTTAGCCTTTCTCCAATCAAAAATCTCAACCCTAGGTCCAGTTCTGACCCTCTCCATAATTATATTGAAACTAATGGTATTGTGATCACTGGACCCGAAGTGCTCCCCAACGCATACCTCCGCCACCTGTCCCGTCTCATTTCCTAACAGGAGGTCCAGCACTGCCCCTCCTCTAGTAGGTACCTCTATGTATTGCTGCAAAAAACTATCCTGCACACATTTTACAAACTCCCAACCCATCCAGCCCATTTACAGAATGTGTTTCCCAGTCTATGTGTGGAAAGTTGAAATCTCCCACAATCACTACCTTGTGCTTACTACTAATATCTGCTATCTCCTTACATATTTGCTCTTCCAATTCTCGTTCCCCGTTTGGCGGTCTATAATACACCCCTATAAGTGTTGCTACACCTTTCCCACTTCTCAATTCCTCCCAAATAGCCTCCCTAGATGAGCCCTCCAATCTATCCTGCCAAAGCACTGCTGTAATATCTTCCCTGACTAGCAATGCAACACCTCCACCTCTTGCCCCTCCAATTCTATCACACCTGATGGTGGTTTGTGTGCTTTGGCTTGAAGTTGAAAGGCGCTACATTCTGCAAATGGTGGTTTGGGTGCTTTGGCTTGAAGTAAAAAGGCACTACCTACTGCAAATAATAATAATAATAATAAATGTTATTTGCGGGCACCTTTCAAAGTCTCAAGGACACCTTACAGAAAATTAACAAGAGAGAAAAAACATATAGTCTGAGTAAAATAAATAATAAGGACATCACCAATACACAAATTAAAGACAGAATTTGCTCCAAAGACAAAAAATCAAAAACACAATGTGAAGAGAGAGCAGCGGCAGCTAAAGCGCGCCAGCGTCCACTCTCCCTTCCGACAGCCATCTTGGATACAAACTAACATATTCTCATTACACAAAAAACATCATCCACCCACAATGGATACCACTGTGGGGGAAGGCACAATATCCAGTCCCCATCCCCAGTTCTCCCAAAGTCAGGCCTTTTGAGGCCTCCGCTATTGCCTCTACGGAGGCCCGTTGTTCCTGCCCGTTCTGGCCGGGTGCTGTTGCCCCGGCGTCGAGAGAGTCCTGTCAGTGGCTGGGCCACCTGGTATGGCCGCTTCCTAACTGGGGACCGCGGCTTCTGAAGCCGCCAAGGCCGCGCCGGTTTGGAGCGCCCAGGCTCCCGATGTTAAAGTCGGCGCCGCCTGCTCCACTACGAAGACTCGCAGCCCGGAGGTGTTGATCTCGGCGGTCACAGCTCACCGGAGCTCCAGCGCGTCGATCCAGCGTGGCGACCCAGGCAAGGCATCACCCGCTCCACGATAGCGCTCCAGCGCTGTGCCGCCACTGAAGTCGAGGTGCTGGGCGGTCCCCGCCAGGAAACGGCGCTCCACGCCCACTGGTAGGCCACGAGGACGGGTCGACGGGGCAGCCCAGAGAAAAAGCTGCTTCACCGACCAGGTAGGGACCTAGAAATATTATTACCCCCTACCCCCCACATTAAAAAGACTATCTCTCCCACAAGCAGGGCACAGGACTAACTAAAACTGCACAAAAAAAAAGTGAGTTAAATGGACGGCTGCTGGTTAGCAGCCATTCCCCAAGATGGTGGTTTGGGTGCTTTGGCTTGAAGTTGAAAGGCACTACTTATTTCAAATGGTGGTTTGGGTACTTTGGCTTCAAGTCGAAAGGCACTACTTACTGCAAATGGTGATTTGGGTGCTTTGGCTTCAAGTTTAAAGGCACTACTTACTGCATATGTTGGTTTGGCACTACTGCAAATGCACTTACTTCCTGTTTGCACTGTATATTGATTTTAGATTAAAAAAAAACACTTGGCCATCTTACTCAGTCCCCCTCTGCTCAGCAGGTGCAGATAATTCTTCCCATCAATTAAAAATAAAAGTGTTATTAGTGTTTAAATAATGTTGAGAATCTCTCTCCTGTCAATCACGCCACAAAGACCACACCTTTTCCGGTGGGAGGGGGAGGGGTTATAAAATCCCGGAAGGCTGAGTGTGGCTAAATCTCTGCATGATGGGGGAGGGAGAGGGCATGACTGTCTGAGCTGTGAATCAACTGAACACACTGAATGTCTACTGAACTGTGAGTTTGGTGTTTTGTGTGGTTTTATGGTGGTTTCACCCTGCAAGAAATGGTATGAAGCTGCATTTGAATTTGGTGGCATTGCAACTTGCTTGAAATGGAATGAAACTGCACTTGAATTTGAAACTGTACTGAATTTGGTGGCCTTGCACCCTGCTGAAAGTGGAATGAAACTGCACTTGAATTTGGTGGCCTTGGATCCAGCTTGAAGTGGTATGAAACTGCACTTGAATTTGGTGGCCTTGCACCCTGCTTGAAGTGGTAGTAAAATGGGTTTGAATTTGGTGGCCTTGCACCCTGCTTGTAATGGAATTTCAAGGAATAGCCATGAGTCAACTGCCAGCCCACCAGCAGATCAGGCTTGAGGGACTGAGCTGCCATCCCAAGAACCCATACCAGCACTTCAGAAAGCCCCCCCACTGGCCACCAATATTGGAATTGGTGGAGAGGTGGAATATTACGTCGGGGAACCAGCCCTCCCGTGTGAACATGGGATCCAACGGGTCCCAATTAGTCTAGTAGAGGTATATAAAGTCATGATTTGAACAGATCAGGTTGAGTCTTTTGCCCAGAGTAGGCGAATCGAGGAGCAGAGGACATAAGTTTAAGGTGAAGGGGAAAAGATTTAATAGGAATCTGAGGGGTATATTTTTCACACAAAGTGTGGTAGGTGTATGGAACAAGCTGTCAGAGGAGGTACTTGAGGCAGGGACTATCGCAACATTTAAGAACCAGTTAGACAGCTACATGGATAGGATTTGTTTGGAGGGATATGGATCAAGCGTGGGCAGGTGGGACTAGTGTAGATGGGTCATGCTTGGCCGAAGGACCTATTTCCACACTGTATCAATGACTCTATCTATCTTTCCCTCTCAAACCCATTCTCCTGCCTTCTTCCCATTACCTCTGACACCCGTATCAATCAAGAATCTAACAATCTCCTCCTGAAAAATGTCCATTGGCTTGGCCTCCACAGCTGTCTGTGGCAATGAATTCCACAGTTCACCACCCTCTGAGAAATTCCTGCTCATCTCCTTCACCAAACGGCAGCGGCTTGACTGCAGTCCGTCTGTCTTTTTTTTTTGTCTCGTTAAATGTATGTTTGATTCCTTTAAAACATTTTTCTTAGCTGTGTATATGGGGGGGTGGGGGAAACCGTTAATCTTTTCCCTGTTTGTGGACCCGACTTTTTCCGTGTCGGGTCCCTGATGTTGTTGGGCCTAACATCATGGAGCCCGCGGCGGCCTCTGGCCGGAACCAACCTGAAAGCTCCAGTCGCTGCCATCATGGAGCTGGCCGACTTCGGAGCGGGTGGAGCTGTGGTGGCGCGCGGCTTCGACCCGACTTCTGAGTTTCGGAGGCTCCGGCAGCAGGCCCTGTGGACGGTAGCATCGGGAGCTCGCAGGTCCCTGATGGGAGACCGCTTTTCGGAGTTCTTGCAACAGGAACTTCTGCCGGAATCGCGGGGTGAAATGACTTGGAGTGGGGCATAACATCGCCCAGCGCGGCTTAAACGGCCACGGGACTTACTATCGCCCGCCGGGGGCTTTAACATCAGGAGCCCCAGTTCGCCTTGACATTGCAGTTTGACTGCTGGACCGCGGGAGAAGAACAAGGGAAGAGATAAGACTTTTGCCTTCCATCACAGTGAGGAGGTGTTGGAGATTCACTGTGATGGATGTTTGTGTAAATTGTTAAGTGTGGGTCTGAGTTTTTTTGTAGTGTTAAGACTACAAGCTGTTTGAATGACAATAAATCCCATTCTATTCCATTCTATTCTATTCCTAAAGGAACGGATTTTAATTCTGGGACTGTGGCCACTGGTCCTAGACTCTCTGACTAGTGGAAACATCCTTTCCACATCCACTCCATCCTCGCTTTTACCAGGCTGGGACAGACTGCAACATCTTCACACCATGTCCCAAATCTTGTGTCCTGTCCTGCATCACCCAAGGCAGCAGAGACGTTATAGGAGAGGGCAAGCACTGTAACAAATTAGCTCACGATGGTTTGGGTAACATTCAGGGATGTCTATACATGTCACATCATGAATATTACTGAAGAAGGGTCTTGACCCAAAATATCATCTATACCTTTTATGGAGTGTGGAAATAGGCCCTTCAGCCCAACTTGCCCACACTGACCAACATGTTCCATCTACACTAGTCCCACTCGCACGCGTTTAACCCATATCCATCCAAACCTGTCTGGGCGTGTCCAAATGTCTCTTAAATATTAGGATAGTCCCGGCCTTAAATACCTCCTCTGGCAGCTCATTCCATACATCCACCACCCTTTGTGTGAAATAGCTACATCTCAGATACCTGTTAATTTCTGAAATATTGGTCATAAATTTGGTGGGAAAATGCTCAAAAATAAGTCTCAAAATGCATCAAATAGCATCTAAAACCCGAGAGCTTCCTGGGCCCTAAAGGGGGGGGGGGGGGGGGGGGGGGGGCAGTCCTGCAGCGGGCACATAATTTCACATTAACATGTTTGTAATCCTCGCAAGCCACCCCCCTTTTTGAAAAGCTTCGTGCGGGCCTGCCCTGAATATGGAACACTTTCCGTTCAAGTTCCTATAAACATCGATCCCCTCTCGTTTTAAACCCATGTATACTGGTCCTTGATTCCCCTACTCTCTGTGCATTCATTCTTTCTCGCCCCCGTTCTGATTTTTTACAGCTGTATGATATCACCTCTCAGCCTCTTGCCTTTCGAGGGCCCCTCCCACGGCTTCCCCACCCCCACGGGCCCCGCCTGAAGCCGTCCCCCTCCGCCGGCTACAGGATGCTCCTGCCGGTCTCCACTCATCGGAAGCCGTCCCAGCACCCCCCCCCCCCCCCCCCCAGCCCCCCCCCCCCCCCCCCCCCCCCCCCCCCCCCCCCCCCCCCCTGTCTGAAGCCCCCCCCGTCCCCAGCTGCAGTGGCAGTGGTCGGCCACAGTAGCGACAGGCCTCGGTCATAGCAGCGGTAAGCAGCGATAGGCCACGGTAGGGTCTCCCTCCCCCGGCTGCAGAATGCCCCCACCCCACCGGCACCACACTGCCCCCAACTGAAGACGTCCCTGCCCCGGCTGCAGGGACGGCTTCAGGTGGGGGCAGGGAGATATGCCTATCTCATTTGCTCCATAGACGCTGCTGCACCCGCTGAGTTTCTCCAGCCCGTTTGTCTACCTGTGATCTTGTGTATTGGGCACAGACATTGTGGGCCGAAGAAACTTCTCTTGCGCTGTGCTGTTCCGTGTTCTATGTTCTACCTCTGCCACCAACTGCTCTATTGGGTGGATATGCTGCATGGATGTGATCCAAAAGGTTGTTATGAAATACAGTGTGATCTTCATGCATTTATAGCTCAGAAGTAACGTTGTTTTTATACTTTTCCGGAACCGGCGCTTTGTGTACCTGAACCTGCACTTTATGGTTGAGCGTTCTCCGAGTCTGGTGTTTCATTGAAGATATATTTATTGATGTCACGATCTACAAAACATTGTTGCTGTTCCATTGGTCGAGGGACATTTACTATCTTAGGTCGAGCTGAAGTATTTGTTCAAATTCGAAAGTACCAATGTAACCAGATTTATTTTATTGATCAGAAGTGCTGTATCAGTATAATATGACGGATGGTATGACGTCCTATATTATTGTGACACTAGGTGCTGGGGTAACACCTCTGGAGAACATGGATAGATGACGATTCGCGTCGGGACCCTACTCCAAAGATGTTATCTGACCCGCTGAGTTACTCCAGCACTTTGTGACTTTTTATTGGAACCAATATCTGCTATTCCTACTTTCTGTATTGGTGAAGGTGTTTTCTACTTACTGCTTGAGAGAATGGTTGAGAGAAGATGCATTCGGTAACACACCTGGGCAAATTCTCCACCTCCTCTGTAGGAATTTTACAGTGAGCGTGAAGGGATATTTCACCAAATCTTTCAGCTGTTGTCTGAATTTAGTTTGGGTCACGGCGTAAAGAGCGGTGTTTGTGCAGCAACTGAGAAGCTGCAGCATAAAGCCCAGCTCTTGCAGCGTATTAGGTGGGAATGAAGATCCGATCCTCAGATCGTATATTCTCCCCCATATATTGTACACCATATAAACGGACCACAACAGGATGAAGTTACCTGAGATGACCAATAGTAGTATCAGGGACTTCCTCCGGCTCTCCATCTCTGGGTCTCTAACGCTCTCTCGAAGGCTGGGATCGCGGAGTCTCTTGCGGGCTCTGCCGGCCACTAAAACATATTTGGCCGTCAAGACGTTGAGCAGGAGAATGAGAGCAAATGGGAGTCCCGGGGTGACGAGATAATGGAGGAACTCAATTGCTGCCCAGACTGACGATCTCAGTACACCGGCTCTTTCCCGGCAAAACCAGGGCACATAATCAAGGTGGTATTCACCTCTCAGCATAAAATACCAGAAAATATTCTTTAAACTACTCAGCACAGTCATGGTCCCCAGAACAACAGCCGCCGTTCTCTCGGTACAATATTTAGTTCGCAGCTTCTGGCAGCTAATAGCCACAAATCGATCAAAGGTAAATGCGACGGTGAACCAGACAGAGCAGTCGGTGACTGCGGCGACCACGACAGCGTGGATATTACACACATAAATAGAATACACGAAACTGAACTGTTCTCTGTAAACCATGGGTAATTGCTTCATTATCAGATCGAAGATCACGACCAGTAGATCCGCCGTCGCCATGGCCTCAAGGTAGCGAGTGACACCTTTGGAGAGGCCGCACTTTCCACGGGACAGGATCACAATCGTCACCGTGTTCACTGCGTGGAGGTAAAGGCATCGGAGAATTATCCTTCACACCGAGACCGAGGTTACCTGTTTGATTCATAGATTCGTACAGTCGTACTGCACATGCACAAGCTTTTAGGCCCAATATGCCCTTACCGACCATCGACGCCAGTTCCACCCACCCGCGTTTGACCCATATCTCTCCTTAACACCTTAACTATTCGAACTTATCTTACTCTACCTTTAACTACTCGAATCTGCTTAACTACTTAACGTTACTACTCTAAACTAAACTACCTCCTCATTCCATATAGCCACCACCACTTTGTGTACCTGTCCAAATGTATTTTCATTGTTGCTGCAGTGCCTGCTTCAAACACCTTAACTATTCTAACTTACCTTACTCTACCTTTAACTACTCGAATCTGCTTAACTACTTAGAAACATAGAAACATAGAAATTAGGTGCAGGAGTAGGCCATTCGGCCCTTCGAGCCTGCACCGCCATTCAATATGATCATGGCTGATCATCCAACTCAGTATCCCGTACCTGCCTTCTCTCCATACCCCCTGATCCCCTTAGCCACAAGGGCCACATCTAACTCCCTCTTAAATATAGCCAATGAACTGGCCTCAACTACCCTCTGTGGCAGAGAGTTCCAGAGATTCACCACTCTCTGTGTGAAAAAAGTTCTTCTCATCTCGGTTTTAAAGGATTTCCCCTTTATCCTTAAGCTGTGACCCCTTGTCCTGGACTTCCCTAACATCGGGAACAATCTTCCTGCATCTAGCCTGTCCAACCCCTTAAGAATTTTGTAAGTTTCTATAAGATCCCCTCTCAATCTTCTAAATTCTAGAGAGTATAAACCAAGTCTATCCAGTCACTTTCTTCATAAGACAGTCCTGACATCCAGGGATCATCTGGTCTGGTGAACCGTCCTCTCTGCACTCCCTCTATGGCAATAATGTCCTTCCTCAGATTTGGAGACCAATAATGTCCTTCCTCAGATTTGGAGACCAATAATGTCCTTCCTCAGATTTGGAGACCAATAATGTCCTTCCTCAGATTTACTTAACGTTACTAATGTAAACTAAACTACCTCCTCGTTCCATATAGCCACCACTTTATGTTGAAAACGCCCCCCCCCCCCTCCGTGTTTCTATTAAATCATTGCCCTCTCCGCTTAAACCTGTGTCATCTGATTCCATACTCTGGGTAATTAACGTTAACCTATTCCAATAATTATCTTATACAGCTCTATAAAGTCACCTCTGTGCCGCTTGGAATAAATTATTGCCCATCCAACCTCTCCCTGTAGCTGAAGCCCTCGTCCTGACAGCATCCTAGTACATCTTCTCTGGACACTTTCCACCTTACCCAACATCTGCCCTGCAGCAGGGTGACCAACACTGGACACAAGACACATTGTTTAAGAAGGAACTGTAGATGCTGGAAAAATCGATGGTAGACAAAAGTGCTGGAGAAACTCAGCGGGTGGGGCAGCATCTATGGAGCGAAGGAATAGGTGACGTTTCAGGTCAAGACCTTTCTTCAGACTGATGTGGGGGTTGGGGTGGAGTAGAAAGGAAGAAGCGGAGAAGCTGTTGGAGAGCTGGGAAGGGGAGGGGAAAGAAGGAAAAAGCAAGGACTACCTGAAATTGGAGAAGTCAATGTTCATACCGCTGGGGTGTAAACTATCCAAGCGAAATATGAGGTGCTGTTCCTCCAATTTGCGGTGGGACTCATTCTGGCCATGGAGGAGGCCCAGGACAGAAAGGTCGGATTCGGAATGGGAGGGGGGAGTTGAAATGCTGAGCCACCGGGGAGATCAGGTTGTTTATTGCGAACTGAGCGGAGGTGTTGGGCGAAGAAAAGTGAAGAAAAATGCAAGCAATGTCTCCCCCTGTAGGTAATCGTCAGAAACAGAAGATTGGGCAGAAATCCTACACGGTTGTGCAGTTACCGAGCTCGGCTGCACTGACTCTCCAGGAAACGCTGCTCATGGTGGCCTGATCAGAAATGGGTGCATTTTTCTTCACTTTTCTAAACCAGTATCACTTATTCAGTATAAAACAATCAGCCCAGATGCACGTTTTGGATCATTGACAATATATTGTGGACAGGCTGGAATGGGTTAATCAGACTCCTCTGTTACTCATCAATCCTCTGTCACCTGTGGGTATCGATCGTTGAATCGACAAGTTCAATGTTCGCGCAGAGATCTTACAATGTTGACAGCTTTCAACAGGAATGACATTGAGGTCACCAGAAACTGGTGCGAGATCCTATAACCCTTCATAGGAGCATAATCAAATACCGAGTGACATTGATCCCAGTGAAGTGGTTTCACGGATTGGGCAGAGTGTGCGTTTAAAGACGTGGAGGCACAGGCGATAAAACTCCGACGGTTCAAATGACATTCGGGCGCAGGATGATATCAGCCTTGAGCACGGGAAGGTCAATCTTTTCGAAAAAATAACATCGATTAGCAGTGTAAGTTCAAAATGGAAAGGCCAAGAAATGGTGCTTGAGGTTATGAGCGGTTTATTAAACATGTGCGCACTAGAAGGTCAGCTTTGGCTCGCTCCCTGATGCGCACCAGTATCATTGTGGGAGCCAAAATTGAAATGACCCTAGTTGGTGTTTGAAGAAACGCGCCAAAGATGCCCTCCCCGTGCGCACCAGTTTAATAAATCGCCGGTTACTTCAAACACCAACTCCGCGTAGTCATTCCTTGTTTTAAAGAAGGAACTGCAGATGCTGGAAGATCGAAGATACACAAAAATGCTGGAGAAACTCAGCGGGTGCAGCAGCATCTATGGAGCGAAGGAAATAGGCGACGTTTCAGGCCGAAACCCTTCTTCAGTCAGGCCGAAACCCTTCTTCAGTCTGAAGAAGGGTTTCGGCCCGAAACGTCGCCTATTTCCTTCGCTCCATAGATGCTGCTGCACCCGCTGAGTTTCTCCAGCATTTTTGTGTACCTTCGTCATTCCTTGTTTGCTCTTGCTACCAGTTAATAGGGAACTACTGGAGGAACTATACGGGTACAGGCAGAATTTGTGGAGGGAATGAGCAGACGTCGTTTCGGGTCGGGACATTTCTTCAGTCTGAAAAAAGAACCCATCCCGAAATGACGTTTGTCCATTCCCTCCCGAGATGCTGCCAGTCCCGCAGTTCTTCCAGCTGTTTTGTGTTTTGTCGAAGAATGTAGCATATGCGGTGTTATTGTGTCTATTCGTAGGTAAACACCAACGCGAAAGCAGCCGCGTGGCGCGTTGAAGTAGAGGACACGAGGTGAAAATATCAGGCGAACCGTGCCGTTATAGTCAAAGTGCAGTAACGGATATTTGCAAGTGTTTCCAGCACGGACGTTACGACGTAACAAAAGGGGATAACAGTGTAACATTTACGTCAGTTAATAACTCTCTAATTTATCAATGGTCAATGCACAACTTCCAGACGTAAAGATGAATTATAATAAAGAATGCATATTGACCACGTGTTTTGTACATTCAATTCAGATCACCACACCTCGACAGATTGATCTGCTTTATGGAGGCCGTGGAAGAATCTGGCAGAATGGGCACGGAGAATAAGGGACATTTGGGCCGATGTAAGAAACGCGTTTTCGTCTCATTGTGGTTGAGAGAGCAGAGAAGAGAATGACTTTGATGGAAAAAATCAACGGACAATATTCCGAACGTCAGGGGAATAGACAAATGAAGTCATAAATTCAAACGACTGAACAAAATACAGGACCCGTCATGGAGACAGAGTCAATCGGCATAGAAACAGGCCGTTCGGCCCAATTTATTAATACCACTGACCCGATTTGCCTGACCCCTGAGTCCCACTCAAGAGCACTTTATGACCTTTTGTGTAATAACCATCATCAACAGCTCTTTGATTCAACTACATACAATGATAATCCCTTGTGCAGATTTTAAGTGATCAGCCCGAGTACCTACCTCTTCCGTGTTTCTTTCTTGCACATCATCCTGGTGCACACCCATTTCACCACAACCACGGCGCCGGTTCCTCCCTCGGTCCATTTCCCCACCTGATGAAATATCTCGCTTCTAGCTGTACATCTCGAAACCCTTCTTTCCTTCCCTCAGCCCGACACCCATTTATGACCATTTTCATATATAAACCTTCATCCCCAGTTCTTTGATTCAACTACATACAATGATAATCCCCCATTGTATTCACCTATCACTTACCAGCCTTTTCCCCATTTTTATTACAACTCCCTCGCCTCTACAACAATCGGTCTGAATAGGGGGTCCCACCGAAACTGTCGTGTCATAGTTGCTGCCTCGCCCGCTGAAGTTTCTCCAGCAATTTTGGTCTACCTTCGATTTTACCAGCATCTGCAGTTCTTTCTTACACAGCTTCAATTAGTTGTTTGTTTCTTTATATCTCACAAAATCCAACCATCCTTCGTTTCTGCAAGCCTGACTTGAAGAGTTGCCTCGCAGTTTCGCGTCACATTATCAGAGAGAGAGAGAGAGAGAGTCGTGCGGCTGCGGTGAGCATTATGTGGAGACGTCAAATCGCGAGCTATTGGCGGCAATGAGGAAAAGTAAATGAATACATTGTGCCGAAATGTTGCTTCACTGAGGGCCAAGTTTGACCCGCCAGCAAAAGGACAACCGCGATTCGAGACAGTGCGAGTTTGTAAACAGGACCCGGCATTGTGAAGGCTATTAACGTGGAGGTTGAACAGAACAGAGCGGGAATTAACGTGTCTGATAATAATAAAGACGTGGCTGATAGATTCAATAAGAATTGTTCTGTAGAAGGAGTTGGAGAAAGGCAATAACAAAGAAATGTCAGTGGACATGATTAATAATCGACAGTTTGTTAGCGGAGTAGGAAGGAACTGCAGATGCTGATTTAAACCGAAGATAGACACAAAGAGCTGTAGTAACTCACCGACCCTCACCTATTCCTTTTCTCCAGAAATGCTCCAGCTTTTTGTTTTGTCTATCTTTTTGAGATTGTGAGCGGTATGGATTATGTTCATATATTGTACGGGAACAGGAGAATGACGGCAGAAGACATGTTTGAAGAAAACGCGTTGATATTGGAAAGACTGAAGCGAAGGGATTGATGACACGAAAACATAAGTTTACTGTTCTCGGAGAGGCGAAGGAGAAGCGCCCGCTACTGACAGGAAGGGAATTACAAGAAGGATAAAGCAGCCAGCGAAAGAATCGGGAGTGAATGGACGACTTACCGGGAACAGCAACGACACCAAGGAGAGGGTAGTACACAGGCTGTATGACAAAGAGTGCATACCAGATCCGATCATCTACTGTCAACCAATCATAATCCGCAGAAACATATTCTAACGCCCAGAAGATATTCTTTGCCATGGTGCGCTCTTTCGACCCTCAAACCACGTTGATGTGGTTGGTTCCCTTTCAATGCGGGAACCACGGCTCCTCCAACGCAATGGGATAATTAGCTGCAAATTGTACCTTATTATAGAATAATTAAATTCTCCAGTGGGAAAAGGACTAGGTCCCGTGGAAATTCACTTTAGTACACCCAGTGAACAAACAGGGTAAACACAGTCTCTATAAAGATTAAGTTGAATGTTTACCAGGAGTGCGTGAAGTCTGGTTTGTGGGCGCAGTGCTGAAAGAATTGGCGCCACCCCGGGACATTGGCGTGGCGATTGAAAACAGGATTTCAAATTTGTTGTGGCCATTTGGAAAATGAAAAACAATAATCTGGATCAGTACGGTATAGGGTGATTTCACGAAAGGTCACTGGATCATAGATCCTCACCCACGTGGCCGCTAAATCCAACTGGGGTACAAACGTCACTTCCAGTACATGTTATTGATGCTGAAAACGCGAACTTTCAAACCTGTTAAAAACCGCGAAAACGGTTATAAAGATAGAAAATATCGGGAATTATCGCGTTTGCTCACTGTATTTCATCAAAACATCAATAATGCCTTAGTTTTGATGAAATGCAGCGAGCAAACGCGATAATTCCCGATATTTTCGATCTTTATATCTGCAAGGCCAACAACTTCCGCTGTTATTTTCCCTTCAGCGCTCTCTTGTCTTTACCTTTCGTTTTTCTTTATCTTCTGGACTCTAAAGTAAGATATCTGTGCCTCACGATCACCCCGACTGGCACAGTTATTTACAGCTCAAAAACGGGCCGTTTTCGTGGTTTTTAACGGGTTTGAAAGTTCACGTTTTCAGCATCAATAACATGTACTGGAAGTGACGTTTGTACCCCAGTTAAATTTTGCGGTCACGTGGGTGAGGATCTATGATCCAGTGACCTTTCGTGAAATCACCCTATTACCTTGCTTGTAATGGTGTGGTGCCCGCTTCAGGTGAGATGCATTTTGAATAAAACTATTAGTCACCGACGATTTCAATACGGGGAAAGGCCAAGTATTTCAGCTCAATGCTCTCCGCCAAAACATTACCCATTTGTTTGACCAGGAAGTGTCAGAGTTGATGTTTTGGCAATGTTACATAACTTTGCAAATGCTCACATATGTTCTACTTTGCTTGCAAACGTGAACCATGAGTGGCCGTGATAACATGGGTTTCATGTTCGAAGGACTTCCACTGAACGTTTGGTTCAATTATAACAATTACACTCCTGGTTTAGTCTTTTTGGTTTAAGATTCGTTTATTGTTGTTTAGTATACCGATTACAATAAAAAACACATTCTAACCAATTAGATCAGATAATGTGATAGGTAAATATAATCGTCAAACTCAAGTACCAAAGGTAGAGGGAACTGGAAAATGCAGGGAGCAAAATGTAATTCTCAGCGTTGTAGCGCATGAATTCCGTAGACAAAGATTAAAGGGCCTGTCCCACTTACATGCGATTGCATGCGTCTGGCACGACCAAACCGGAAGCGGGGGTTGCGCTAAGGTCGCGTGACCCCCGAGCAAATTAACGCGAAGTTCGAGCGAAGTTCGCGCGTGACGTCATTTTTACTCGTATAAACGGGGGTTGCTGGCTGCTATTCCATCATCATCATCATGGAAGAGATGCAGACTGCATTGCTGCAACAGCAAGAGAGAATTCTGTTAGCAGCCGCCCTCATGCTTACAGATCAGCTGGGCAGGAGTTCAACAAGGAAGGCTATCAAGAAACTGAGGAAGAGGTCTGTGTGGACCAGGTCTTTGTTCCGGATGAGACCCACTTTGGGCCAGTATGAGATAATGTTGACGGATCTGTAGCGGAAAGATGAGGCTGCCTTTAGAAATGTCACCAGGATCCACCCCCGACCTGTTTCAGGAGCTAAAGACACGAGTCGGTCCTCTTCTGCAGAAAATGCACACCTTCATGAGGAAGACACTGGAAACAGGCCCGCTACCTTGCATCAGGGGATTCCTACAAGAGCCTCTTGTACATCTTCCGTGTGGCTCACAACACCATCAGCAAGGTTGTCCGAGAGACCTGTGATGCCATCAACAATGCATATGAAGAAATGAGATGGAACTTCCTGCACACATGTGGGGCAGTTGACGGGAAGCATGTGGCCATCCGGTCGGTGTCCACCCAGGGGAGGTTCTACGTACTTTAACTACAAGAAGTTCCATTCCATCATGCTGTCGTGTGGTCGATGCAAACTACAACTTCCTGTTTGTGGATGTGGGCACACCTGGCAGTGCCACAGATGGAGGGATCTGGAGAGAGACCCCCTTGGGCAAGCACTGGAAGAAAGAGTAGGCCTTCCTGATCCAATACCTCTGCCGGGAGAAGACAACCCTGACATCCCCTACGCACTGGTTGGTGATGATGCCTTCGCACTCAGGCCATGGATGATGAAGCCATACCCTCACAGCCAGATGTCAAGGGAGCGAAGGATCTTTAATTACAGGCTGTCCAGGGCTAGGAGGGTCATGGAAAATGCTTTTGGTATCCTTGCTAGCAGATTCAGATGCCTGCTGACTACAATGGAGCAGGAGCCCGAGAATGTGCAAACCATTGTCTACGCGGCATGTGTCCTCCACAACCTGATCCACACCAGTGATGCAGCAGCAGCCATGGTGGAGGGTGACACGATGGACAAAGATACAGGAGACGTCACACCAGGTTCATGGAGAGCTGCAAGACAAGCTGCACCGATGATGGCATTAGGTTCACCCGAAAGAACTTACATCCGCCAACATCTCCCGCTGAAGTTGTTGAACAGGCACATCGCAATCTGCCGCAGTTGGCTTCCGCTTGGCATGCACCTGTTTGTCTGCAGTGCCAGACCCAGAGGGTCCCTGTAGGGGTCACTCTAGGGGTCCCTCTAGGGGTCCCTCTGGGGGTCCCTCTGAGGGATCCGTCTCGCCCTCACTCAAGTTGGTGCACGATGATGTCCCCATGGTAAGCTGGAAGAAAGTAAATGTGTATCAGAAATGTGAAAGACCATCAGATCGTAGCAAGCAAGGTGACCACCATGTTATCATTGTCACATATCATTTGACTACCTCCCTTTCCAACAAATTATAATCGTTACATCATTTTCTTAACTATTCACCTTCTTGCCGCTCTCCTTCCTCTGCACTCGGACTATGTGGTTCCGCACGAATCCCCATTTCTCCACTATCCACTGCTCTCTGTCAGTCAGTGGTTTACTGGTGGAGCCAGACTTGCCAAGACTGTGAGACAGCCCACTGAACCATGTCCTCTGACTCTTGAGCCATTGACACAGTTGGTCATCTGTGAAAATATAGAATAAATGAAGATCAGTGTTGAGCAAATTGTAATCTTAATTGTAACTGCAATTACAACCATAGAAATGTAGACAAACTACAAAGTATGTACTTACAAGAGCAGCCAGGGAACTCCTTCGCCTTGTCTTCAAGCATCGCATTGCTGAGATCCGTGCTCCTGAAATAACGATGGCCCTTATCGTACCGTACTTGATGGGCCTGATACCCACCGTTTTTTTGGGTGGGCGGCGCGACTCACGTCGCAGCGGCCTCTGCAGTCCGTCTGTCTTTTTTTAAATTTTTTGTCTCGTTTGAGTGTAGTTTATAGTGTTTTTTGTAACTGGGTATGTGTGGGAGGGGCGGGGGGCGGGGAAACTTTTAAAATCTTTTCCCTGTATGGAGGACCCGACCTTTTACCTGTCCGGTCTCCGTTGTCGTTGGGGCCTAGCACTGTGGAGCGGCCTCCAACTGGAACGACCTGGGGCTCCAGTCGCGGAGCCTGCGGACTTACTTGCCACCGCAGAGCTGGCTGAGTTTGGAACAGGACAAGCTGTGGTGACCCGCTGTTGCGGCCCGACCCCGGAGATTCGGAGGCTCCAGCTGCAGGTCTGGTGGACGGTAACACCGGGAGCCCGCGGGTCCCTGGTGGGACACCCCTTTTCGGGCTTCCGCAATGGCGACTTTTCCTGCCCGAATTGCGGGGTTGAGGATGACCTGGAGCGGGGCCTTACACCGCACGGCGCAGCTTTAAATGGCCACGGAACATGCTAGCAGCCGTCGGGGGCTCCAACATAATGACCCGGAGCCTGGCCTTGCATCACCCAGCGTGGCTTTAATGGCCACGGGACCTATATAAGACTTTGCCTTCCACCACAGTGAGGAGGAGATTCACTGTGATGGATGTTTGTGTAAAATGTTGTGTCTTGGTTCTTCTCCTTGTGTGTATGACTGCAGAAACCACATTTCATTTGAACCTCAATGACAACAAATAAATTGGATTATTATATCATTATATCATCTACCTGGTAAAATTATAAGGCCTCGTGACCACCCTCTTCATCTTCTTCACCAGTGCAGCTGAGGCATCGGTCTCCTGAGTCAAATCCGAGTCCCATTCTGCAGCAGCAGCTGAGGCAGGAGCTGAAGAAGGAGCTGAAGCAGGAGATGGGGCAGGAACTGGGGTGGGAACTGGGGTAGGAACTGGTGAAGGTGCTGAGGCAGAAGATAGGGCAGAAGATAAGGCAGGAGATGGGGTAGGAACTGGGGTAGGAACTGGTGAGGGTGTTGAGGCAGAAGATAAGGCAGGAGATGGGACAGGTAGTGAAGCAGGAGCAGGGTCAGGAACAGCAGCATGGCCAGAAGCAGTGGCTGGACCTCTATACGCAATAGGGTAGAGGGAAATCGGACCGTACCCTAGCTTCTGGAAGTTCAGCAGCCCGATAACTGAGGGGAAAAGGTTGTCCCTAAGTCTGGTGGTGCGCACTTTCAAGGTTATGTCCCTTCTGATGGACAGCAACATGGAGAAGAAGGAACGACATGAATGGGACAAGTCTTGATTATGTTAGCTTCTTTTCAGATGCAGCGTGAAGTGTAGAATGGAAGACAATCAGTAAATTAGGGAAAATCATCATGTCAGGAGAATCCAAGCATTGAGCCGTTGAGTATCATGTCAGTGTTATTGGGGATTTGATTTACTCCTATTTGGAGGAGAATGGATAAATTAGAGACAATCAGCATAGCTCTGTACATGGCAGGTCATTTTATTAATTTGGTGACTTGGTGACAAAGATGTAGGTAGCAGTGGATGTTTTCTATGTGGAGTTTAGTAAATTATTTGATAAAGTTTTCTTTGGTGGCCTGATCAAAGAAGATTAAGATGCATGGGATCAACATAGTGTGATGTGAACAAACGACTAGGAGATAAATGTAAATGGATTGATTGCAGATATCACAAAGACTGTTGCTGTTATGGACTATGAGAAAGGCTCAAAAGTATACAGTGGAATATAGATCAGTTACAAAATTGGGTGGATAAATGGCAGATGGAGTTTAATCTGAGCAAGTATGATGTGATGCACATTGGGTGGCTGAATGTAAGGGAAAACTGTACAATTAATGGCATGACCCCCAACAGCATTGATTTACATAGGTAGGTTGGGGTTCAGAAAGAAACTCTCTGAAAGTGGGGACTCAAGTAGATAGGGTAATGAGAAGGCATATGATATACTTTCTATCGGTTGAGGCATTGAGTATAAGAGTCAAGCAGTCATGATGCAGCTTTTAGGACTTTCTTTCATCTGCATTTGGATTATTGCATGCATTTCTGGTCATCCGATTGCAGGACTGAAGTGAAGGCTTTGGGAAGTATGCAGCGAAAGTTTATGTGAGTGGTGGTGGGATCATGTTGAAGATGGCAGAAATGTCTGAGAATAATGTGTTGGATATGGAGGCAAGTGAGGTGTAGTTAAGACCCAGGGGAACTATCCTTGTTCCATCTGGGGGGTGCAAGAGGGAGTGCTGAATAATGCAATGCAAATGAAATGAGGGTGAGGGACCCAACTATGACAGCAGAGGAGGAAACCATGTTTACTAAAGAAAGGGGACATCTCTGATGGACATCTCAGGAAATCCTCATCTTGGCAGCGGATGTGGCAGAGGTGGAGAAATTTGGAATAGGGGATAGTGTCTTTGCAAGAGGCAGAGTGGGAGGAGATGGAGTCCAGATAAATGAGGAACTTATTTGATTTGTAGTATGTGTCAGTCGATAGTCTGACACTGAGAGGTTAAGAAAGTGGAGAGTGGTGTCAGCAGGGTGCAAGGCAGGGTGGAACTTATTTGGCTTGGTAAAATTGTAAATTGTCCTAGTGTGTGTAGAATATTGTTAGTTTTCTGGGATCGCTGGTCGGCATTGACGTGGTGGGCCAGAAATCTTGTTTTTGCACTGTATCTCTAAACTAAACTAAACTAAACTTCAAGTAATTTTTGGCGTGTGGATGAGGGCGCAAGCTAACGAGATGGGGTGCAGGGCAAAGCTTGGTAGGTAATCAGTGAAGAAAAATGCCAATGCTGAATTTTACTTCGGAGTCACATGAGTGACTACGTGAAGAAGGGCCGTCTGTCTGCGTGCGCATCATTACGTATGAACGCAACGCGCGACAGACTGGGAGAGGCACTGTGTCCTCCCAGTCTGTCAGGATGGGCAGGTAAGGGAAGTTGAATCACTTACCTGCGTTCTTTCGGGCTTGAACCTTTTATTTAGTTTCAGGGCCCAGATGTCGAGGAGACGGTCCGCGGGGAAGTCGGCTGCCGAAGACCGTAGCATTCCCAGTAGCGGGCGACGGTGTTTCCCGACATTTAGCGCCGGCAGCAGAACAGGCAGGAGACTTGTTGCAGGAGGAGCTCCGTTGGTGGTCCTGCAGTACGGGAAAATCCACCCGCAAGTCAAACAAACCCGTTGACTCAGATGAGTCCGGGGGGTGAAAGGGATACCCTCCCTCAACGGAGAGCGTCTGAGGATGACTCTCCCACATAGGAGCAACCTTTTGGAGAAGTTGCTCCAACAATGACCTGCTCTAAAGGAAAGAGCCGTGTCAGCCCGGGCCTAATACAGGCAGTATCGGGAGACTCGCACAATGGGGCAGCCCAATGTCTCTTCCCCATTGGAGGGGGAAGTACATATAGAAGAAACTACTCTGAATCAGAGTACAAAAGCAGGGAGAGGAAACCTTCCCAGGGACAAGCAGAAGAAAGGAAGTAAGTAAGTAACTTTTACTTATATAGCACTGTTTAAGTTAACTTGCATTGACACCAAAATGCTTTACATAAAATAAATAATAAGCACAAAAGAAAAGAAATACTTCTGCAATCATCCAGGTTCACTGGGTGCTTCCCTGGATAGAGATCTAGCAAATGTCTCCTGCTCCGAGGAGAGGAGCATTCACGGTCAGTTTCAGTCTGACCCAAAGCAAGAATCTCATTTAGGCCCGCTGGAGGGGCCATGTCAGCCCAGGTATCCTCAGGGGCCTGCAGCAGCACCTGTTCTCAGGGCTGCCTACAAATCTCACTCTCAGTGGAGGGGAGTGTGAGTGATCAGTAGGTAACTGATCACAAATTAAAGTATGAACATACTGAAGCACATGCATATGGCCTCAAGAGACAGCAGTTGGCAGAATATCCGCACAAATGCCGGCAAGGGAACAGCGCTATCAGGGTGACTTTGGAGAAACCAGCCGCCGAATCCTCTCTTCAGGTAAGACCAGAAGAAGGAAGCAAAAGCTGTCGGACCAATCAAGGTACCAACAACAAGCAAAACTTCATCAGTAGGCGACAACACACCCCACACCTCCATAGGGGGTAAGCGGTTCACTGAAGCCGGTGGTAGCTTGAAAGCTGGGCACGGAAATATGATCAGAGTCGTCTTTCAAGGCAGATTCAGAATTATGGCCAGAAATGTCCGACAAGGCAGGCGAAGTATGATAAGTATTTCAGACCAAGACCCAAGCAGAAGTCAGGAGAAACATGGAATCCACACTTCCTACCAGTCCTACTCCCAATCAAGGAGAGAAAAGGAACCCGCATCAGGGGCCTTTGGGCTTACCACAAGACCACTGGTAACCATGGAGGTAGGTGGGTCTGGGTTTACTGAAACAAGGGATTGTGGACCATTTACATGTTGGTAATTTTACTCTTGTATTTTTGTTCAAAATGACAATAACATGAATTTCAGATCTGGTTTTAAAAAACTGATAACAACATGTGATTATTTTTTACTGCACAACATACATAGGTTCCAAGCAGACTTGGAACTTGGACCGGAATTGTCTTCAAGGCAGGCCCAGTAATTTGGGCAGGATTGCCTTCCAGGACAGGTGACAGATGGAGGATGTCACTTCATCCAGGTTTAACTCATTTGTGCAGTACAGACTTTCAGAAACAACAATTTTTTGTTACGTGCTAACTACTGTTTTATAGGAGCTTCCTATAAAGGTCACATGGCATGCATCGACCTCAAAGATGCATACTATTCGGTGTCTCTTCACTAAGAACAGGAGATATTTGAAGTTTAACTGGATGGCATGGATCTGCCAAATGGGTTGACATCAGCTCCTAGACTATTGACTAAACTACGGAAACCAATTCTGGGACTACAAAGGCCTCAAAACCACATAGTAATGGCATATTTGGAGGACATTTTCATTTTTGGAGTCACCAAGAATTGGCAGAAGCATCAGTCAAAGCAAACCAAAACCCTGTTTGAAAGAATTGGTAACCTCATCCATCCAGTTAAATCAAAATTGACACCTACAAGGGTAATTGATTACCTAGAATTTACTATCCAAAACAGTAAATATGTTGGTGACTTTGCCTAGAGGCAAACGACAATATTAATTAAGCCTGCTATGACCTGATAGTCAAATACTAGCCATCTATCAGGCAAACAGCGAGTGTAATTGACAAATAGTAGCTGCATTCCCAGCAGTACATCACGGGCCTTTGCATTACCAGAATTTACAGCAAGCAAAGGAATGAACACTCAGATTACATGCAGGCCGAATTGGCAAACTATGGATTGCCAGCAGAGGTCATTGTTGAATAACTATGGTGGATAACGAATGGGAAACAGCTCAAGGGAAATTTTGCTTGAAAGCCATCGGGGGTTCTTCAGACGTATGCAAGCGGCTAAGGATGGGGAGACACCAACACAGTCTAGAGCTGTGGGGGCAGATGGAATGAGCAGGAGTCTGTTATTCCCCTACACATGGAATCAATTACCCAGAATTGTTGGGGGCACAATATGGACTCGAGGTTCTATGTAGCGATATGCAACCAGTGCTTGTTCAAATTAAGATTGATAACACCACTGCTGTGGCATATATCCATTAACAAGGGTGGTGTAAAATCTGTATCTTACGACAGATTGTCGAACCTCATTTGGCACTGGTGTATCGAGAGGAATATTTGGGTAATCTATGAGGTAGATATAACACGGTGACAGATGCTGGATCACGAATGTTTAATAACAACACAGAATGGATGTTGAATCAGACAGTGTTTAACACAATAACTACACGATTTGGCATACCAGATGTTGATCCGTTTGCATCTAGACTAAGCCATTAGTTACCCAGATATGTGTCCTGCGAGCTGGATCCAGGAGCAAGGCAGTGGATGCTTTCTCCCTCAATTGGGGGGGAATGTTTATGTATGCTTTCTGCCAATTTGTCTCACAAACCGATGCTTGACAAAAATTAAGCAAGACTAAGCCACAGGCATATTGGTAGTGCCAGATTGGCCTACTCAAGCCTGGTCCCCAAAAATTTTGGAATTATAGTCCAGCCAGTTATGGCTGTACCCAAGAGCAGGGACCTCCTAGTGAACCCAGTTACAGATAGCAATCATCCACTACATGAATGTATTAACTTGTTGGTCTGCAGATTCTGAGGAGGCCATTTCAAGGCATAGGACTGGCCGAACAAATACAACACAGTTCGGATAACGGATGTCTTGGAGTTCCTATCAACTCTGTACTATAACTATAAACAAAGTTATAGTGCAATCTATAGTGCCAGAGGCACACTCTCCTCCTATCTGATGCCGGAAGCAGGGCACGGTTCGATAGGAACGCACCCCTTTACAACAAAATTCATGAAGGGAATTTACAATTTAAGACCTCCAAGGCCAAGGTACACGGACACATGGGATGTGAGCATGGCACTAACCCTACTTTGACAGTAGGGACCGCCTATAACTAACCATCAAGGTGGTATACTGACAAAGAGTCCAGACACTGCAAAAGCTACGGTTGGACAACATGACCACCAATACGAACAACATAACATTCCTAATCAGGAACCTGATAAAACAGAGCAGGCCAGGAATGCCAGGGATGGAGATACAGTTCTTGGTATATCCAGAGGACCAACGGTTGTGTGGGTGGTAACATACTAACACCACTATCTGAGAGTTACGGAGAACCTCAGAGGCTCAGAACAATCGGTCCTCATCAGCCATAAAAAAACCACACCAAAAGGTGTCAACTCAAACCATCTCCAGATGGTCAAAAGAGGTAATGGCGGTAGCAGGAGTAAACATTTATATGGTTAAATCTCACTCCACCAGGGCTGCATCTACATCGGCAGCAAGAGCTATGGATGTGCCCCTTGACGACATCCAAGTGGCTGCAGGATGGACGAATGAAATAATGGTCCACCGGTTTTATAACAAACCCATAACCGGACTGGGGGTGTTTGCACGTACCATTTTAAGTTCTGTCCCTTAGTTTCCCCCCAAGGTTGGGAGGGGTAACTATTTTTTAAAAACTTTTCTTTCATTTAAAGCATCAGTGTCTTTACTTAACTACGTAATGTCTGAATGCTTTAATGATTACACGCATCCATGGTCAATCCATTCAGTGTGTGACGCCTGGATCCGTAACCGGCGTAAAATCACAGAGCTTTGAAATCTTCACGTAGTCACTCACGTGACTCTGAAGTAAAATAGTAAGATTAAGCGAGAACTTACCAGTTTGAAGTTTGATCTTGATTTTATGAGGAGTTACGATGAGCGATTACGTGCCCACCCTCATACTATCAAGGTCATATGGAAGTTCTAGTTTCTTCACAATCTTACTATTCTCAGGTCTTCTTTTTATCTGTGATTTAACACCGCTGCTTTGAAGATTGACGCGCACGCAGACGGACGGCTCTTCTTCACGTAATCGCTCATCGTAACTCCTCATAAAATCAAATCAAACTTCAAACTGGTAAGTTTTCGTTTAATCTTACTATTATACACAAAAGGAAGCAAGGTGCTGGAGTAACTCAGCAGGCCGGGCAGTATCGTTGGAGAACATGGATAGGTCACGTTTCAGGTCAACACTCAATCCAGGCGAGAGGGTATTTTATTCATAGCGGGGGAGCAGTGAGAGAGAGTCTCACAGATTATTTTTTAAGGGGAATGGAGGGAACATTTTCCTTTCTTGATATACAGAATCTAGTTGACATCTGGAACTCGCTATCAAAGTTGTTGTTACGGTTAGATACATTTCACTGTGGGTAAGATACATTCAGACACGCAATTACATTGACAAGACACATAAGGTGTGTGATATCGACGTATGATTGTGACCGCATATATATATTAATGTAGCTAAGCAAAAAAATAAAATAAATCGGTATGGTGAACCGAAAGGCCTGTTTTGTGCCGAATAAGTTTATGACTCTTTAACAGGAATGACATGATAAGGAACACAAGACACCCAACGTGGTCCCAGTCACCATTCTGTCCTTGGTAATTACAGAAGTTACAATTTATTTTAATTTCAACAAAATTAGGGTTTGTGGGGAATTGGTACAGAATGGGATTGAGGCCGGTGTGCAGCTTGGCCTTGTACTGTTTGTTCCAAACCGTCAGGGCTCGGTGGCCAATGACGGTTCCTACTTTCTTTTGGATCCGGTTCGGAACTTCAGAAAGCCGCATTCAGGATTTCCCTTGGCTCCCGGTGGATTCTTTAGGTTCTAGGCTTCAGAGATACAGCACAGAAACAAGCCCTTCGGCTCACCTTCGACCAGCACTCCCGTACACTTGTTCTGATCCTACGCACTGGGGACAATTTATCGACAAACCTCTTTCAAAGAGTCTTTGTCTTTGGAGTGTGGGAGGAAATCGGAACACGCGGAGAAAACCCATGCAGTCCCAGGAAGAATGTACGAACTCCGTACAGACACCACTTGTAGTTAGGATCGAATCCGGGTCTCTGGCGCTGTAAGGCAGCAACTCTACCGCTGCGCCACTGGGCCGACCAGAGGGAAAATCGGGAAGGAGGCGTGGGTGGGAAATTCAGGATAGAAAACAACTCCAACAGTCACTGGATGACCTCAGCCTTGCCGTTTTACAGAATACACCCCTGATGCCGATGGTGGCACACGCGGTCCATCTGAAACCGCTGTTTCTTTGGCCTTTCTCAAACCTCTAGAGTACTATAACTGCCCGTTGTACATTCTCGATGCTCCTCTCTGTCATCCTCAGTCATCCTCACTACCCCCCTCTCCTTATCTGACCATTCTAACATCCTTCCTCTCATTCACACAACCCGCAGTGGTGCAGCTGGTAGAGCTGCTGCATCATGGCATCAGAGAGCCAGGTTCGATACTGACCTTGGGTGCTTTGTGTTGACTTTGCATGTTCTCCCCATGACCGCGTGGGTTTCTTACGGGTGCTTCCATCCCGCCTCCCCATCCACACCCGAAGAATGTGCTGATTTGTAGGTAGTGCATGAGTAAGTTGGATACCGAATGGTCTGTAATTTTCCGCTAGTGTGCAGGTAGTGCATGAGTAAGTGGGATGATGAATGGTGATCGATGCTCCATGTGGACTCGATGGCTGAAAGGCCTGTTTCAAGCCTGTACCTCTCAACATAAACTAAACAATTATTCTCTCTGGATTTTTTAAATTTCAGTCTAGTCTACTCATTTCTTTTCCACTGTTTTCACAACAGATTCCTGTCTTCATGCTGCTATTCCCCACCAAGATCTCAAACACAGTGGAGCCGCTGGAGATCTGCTGCCTCATAGCGCCAGAGGCCTGGGTTTGATTCTAACCTCAGGTGCTGTCTGTGTGGAGTTTGCACGGTCTCCCTGTGAAAACGTGGGTTCATCCGGGTCACCGGACCCGCACCGCCATTCAATATGATCATGGCTGATCATCCAAAATCAGTAGCCCGTTCCTGCCTTCTCCCCATATCCCTTGATTCCGTTAGCCCTAAGAGCTATATCTAACTCTTTCTTGAAAACATCCAATAAATTGGCCTCCCCTGCCTTCTATGGCAGAGAATACCACAGATTCACAACTCTCTGGTTGACAACGTTTTCCCTCATCTAAGTCCTAAATGGCCTACCCCTTATACGTTACCTGTGACCCTTGGTTGTGGACTCCCCCAACATCGAGAACATTTTTCCTGCATCTAGACTGTCCAATCCCTGAATAATTTTATATGTTTCTATACGATCCCCTCTCATCCTTCTAAATTCAAGTGGATATAATCATCGTCGATCCATTGTTTCATCATATATCAGTCCCGCCATCCCGGGAATTAACCTGGTGAACCTATGCTGCACTCCCTCAATAGCAAGAATATCCTTCCTCAAATTAGGAGACCAAAGCTGCACACAATATTCCAGGTGTTGTCTCACCGGGGCCCTAGTCCTTAGTGTGTTGGATGCGAAAGTGAGTTAACAGGATGAGAGTACAGGTGGCCAGCATGGACTTGGTGACAAATGGGCCCTGAACCCACACTGTATCTCAAAACTACACTAAACTAAATTAAACTAAACTAAACTAAACCAATCATATATGCTCCTTTATCGGGATGCTGGCTCAAATATAAAACATAAAAGCTGGGTGCACTCTGCAGATCTGGTAGCATCTTGACTGCAATTTAGAAGGGTGAAACAGAAACAGGGTTGACATTTCAGGACATCCATAGAAACCACTGCTACACTTTTGCCTTGATATGCGAGCAAGTTCCCAGTGCAAATCAAATTTGTTAGCAGGAGTTTAAAACTCCAATGTTCTACCCTGTATAAAATGGCATGACTTGGAAAACACTGTATATATTCAACATTAGATCTTAGACAAATAATGTTTGTGCAAGAAAATGGGAAGGGCTGGGCAGGGTCTGTTTATACAGGGTAGAATATTGGAGTTACAAATGATCGTAAACAAATTTAAATATGATGTAGATCTACAGCGTTAAGATCTTAAATGCATACTTTATATCTGACCAAGTGGAAGGACATGGAGGACAGTGAGATCATTGCGGAGATTCCTAATATGCAACCTTTAGGGTAAGGTTTTTATCGTCATGGTATCAAACCAGATTAGACACAAAAAGCTGGAGTAACTCAGCGGTACAGGCAGCATCCCTGAAGAGAGGCAATGGGGAAGATACAGAGTACAGAATATAGTTTTCAGCATTATGCCGCATCACTTCCATAGACAACGTCCACAATGGGGTAGAGGCAAATCAGATTGTACTCTAACTTATGGGAGGATCATTCAGAAGTCTGATACCGAAGGGAAATAAGCTGTTCCTGAATCTGATGGGGGAAGGTCTGGTCTGCGTGACGGACTGAGCTACGTCTACAACTCTCAGCAACTTCTTGCGGTCATGGGCAGAAGAATTGCCCCGAAACCAAGCTGTGATGCAATCCAACCTGTGTTTGTTTTCAATGGTGAATATAGAAGTTTGTAAGAGTCACTGGAAACATGACAAATTACCCAGTCTGCTCAGGAAGTAGAGGCATTTGTGTGCCTTCTTTGCTGTTGCATCTATGTGATTGGTTCACGAGAGATTGTTGGTAATATTATCGCCAAAAAAATGAAGCTCTCAGCCATATCCATATCCACAGTTTTGATGTGTTTAAGAAGGAACTGCAGATGCTGGAAAATCGAAGGTAGACAAAATTGCTGGAGAAACTCAGCGGGTGCAGCAGCGAAGGAGCGAAGGAAATAGGCAACGTTTCGGGCCGAAACCCTTCTTCAGAAACATTGCCTATTTCCTTCGCTCCATAGATGCTGCTGCACCTGCTGAGTTTCTCCAGCACTTTTGTCTACCTCCAAACTATTGATGCTGGTGGAGGCTGGGGCGGCTGGAGTGCAGGTCAGTGCCGGCGATGGCGGCAGCAGCGGAAGGTGCGGCAGCAGAGTGGCGAGAGTTAGGGTAGTGGCGATGGCAGCTGCAGCGGTGGCGGTTGCAGTGGTGGTGATGGCAGGCACGGCATCGGAGCAGTGAGGCTGGGGAGGGTGTGGGGGGGGGGGTGCAGCTGAGGTGGTGGCAATGGCTGGTGCAGTGAGCAGTGGGGGAGATTGCACCAGTAGGGGGCAGCGCGGGCAGCCGTCGGTAGATAGGTCCGCTATAACCAAAATCAATATGAAGACGTCCATTGAAACGAAGGTTTCCTACAGCACGAAAACTAAAATAATCTTACTCCGTAGTAATAGCGGCTCAGGAGCGGCTCCGGAAGCCAGACCATGTGGAACCCCCACCCGTTGACACACCAATCACCCAATCCCAGAAGCGGGACCCCTCTGGTCCAACCGGGGACACGGGATTGAGTTTGAATCTGAGTTTGAATTTAGTTTATTGTCACGTGTACCGAGGTATATTTTGTTGCTTGCTATCCAGTTTGCGGAAAGACAATACATGATTACAATCAAGCCATGTGCAGGACAAAACTGCAGGTGCTGGTTTCAATTGAAGATAGATGCAAATAGCTGGAGTAACTCAGTGGGACAGGCAGCATCTCTAGAGAGAAGGAATGGGTGGCGTTTCAGATCGAGACCCTTCTTCAGACTGAGTTATTACAATTGAGCCATTTACCGCATACAGATAATGTGAAAAAAGTGAATAATGGTTAGTGCAAGATAATGCCTGTAAAATCACATTATAAAAGATGGTCCAAGGGTCTCCAATGAGGTAGATAACTCAGGAGTGGGAGGATGGTTCAGTTGCTTGATAACAGCTGAGAGGAAGCTATTCCTCAATCTGTCCTCTGGTCACCGATTCCCGGAGCATTCCATTCACTCTCCGTCTGGAGATTCGCCGATCTTTGCCCCGGAGACAGAAGGCAGTGGTTGGGATCAGATAATCAGGTTCGATCCTGACTATGGATGCTGTCTGTATGGAGTTTGTATGTTTTTCCTGTGACCGCACGGGTTTTCGTCGGGTACTCCGATTTCCGGTACAAAGATGTACAGTTTGTATCTTAATTGGCCACCAAAAATGTTGTAACTGGTCGCTAGTGTGTAGGATAGTGTGGAGGATAGTGTTCGAGTACGGGTCTGTTCGGGTCGGAGTTCTAGAGCCCGGGCCGCAGGGGGCAAAATTGACCAACCGGTCATTCGTGGAAGTCACAATGGTGTTGAAATAGGCCACCTCACCTGGCCCAGGCGCCATGTTTTCGGTGGGACTTCTGGGGGGGATTCAAAGGGCACTGTCTAAAAGGATGTGCCGGACGACCAGTTGCTGGAAAATCAGTGGTGGTGGAGCAGTCGTAGAAACATAATTATCACTAACAGCCGTTGGCTGGACTTGCTGTTGTTTCTTTCTATTATACATGAATCAGGCTGGAATCATGAACGCTCCAATGACACCGCATTTAATCATCAGACAAATTAATAGAAATAAAACACAAAACCACTGACTAGATACAGATGTAAATGATGGTGCAAATACGACAACGTATACAAATGGAGCTACTCTAATGACAGGACAAAGGGCACAGTGTGACGGTGAAATGTTATTTAGAGAATTGTCTCGACCCAAAATGTCACATTCCTTCTCTTCAGAGATGTTGCCTGTCCTGCTGAGGGACTGCAGCGTTGTGTGTCTATCTTCGGTTTAAACCAGCATCTGCAGTTCCTTCCTACACTTTTAGGATTCCACGTTTGGTTCTCTGCAGATCAAGAGGGAGAAACACAAATCCAGTTTATTATGTCTCATAGTAGGTCTGGAGAACAGTAACTCATGGAGATCAGCTTTGTAACATTTGGTTATATGGATGTCCAAGGTATTCACCACTAACCACAGCTAACAAGACCCCGACCCTCTGCGATGAGAAACATTTTTATGGAGACATATGTGAAGATAAAAATATTAGTTAAAACAAAT
>NW_026576510.1:77500-93921 GCF_028641065.1 Leucoraja erinaceus | reverse complement strand
TTATCTTCACTGCACCTCTCCCCCCCCCATGTCAGAGTGCAAAGCCAAAGTCCCCCCCGTCTGGAGATGGCGATTGTCCCGCAGGCCATTAAGCCACGCAGGGTGGTGCATAGTTCGCACACTGCGGTTCCTAGTTGTTGAGCGCCACGGTGTGCGCCTCGCGAGTCACGAGCCATCCAAGCAGCGCGGGGCAGTGATGTAGGCCCCTGCTCCAGGAGGCTCTTAAAACCCCTCAAATCGGGCGGGGGAGAGCGTCCGTTGCGAGAGCCCTGAAAAAGCGTACTCCCTCCAGGGCCACGCGGGGGCTCCCGGTGCCGCCGTCCACAGACCCTGCCGTTTGGAGCCTCCGACTCTCCGGTCGGTGCCTCGCAGCAGCAGCAGCCGCAGCGCTACTCCACCGCTACACCAGCTACGGACTCGGCCAGCCCCCTGCGACGGGTGACGGTGAGTCGTAGCACCAGAGTCCCCCAGGTCCCTCTTCCTGTTGGAGGCCGGCTCCTCATTGCGGCCTCAACGACAACGGAAACCCCGAACGAGGTAAAAAGTCGGGTCTCCCGTGAAGGGAGAGATTTAGAAAAGTTCCCCCCCCCCCCCCATCCAACCCCACCCCCCCACACACACACACCCCAACAAAAAAATAACAAAAACATACATAAAAAACAGACAGGAAAATACAAAACGCGGACAGACTGCAGAGAGCCGCTGATGAACCAGAGTCGCGCCGCCCACCGTGTTTCATAAGTGGGACCAGGGCATAAGGCTCAGATACTTCCTACCAATGATAAATATAACATAAAATAACAGGATCAGAAAGCACATTTGTTTTTTAAACAAAGGTAGACAAATAAGCTGGAGAAAATCAGCGGGTGCAGCAGCAGCATCATCTATGGAGCGAAGGAAATAGGCGACGTTTCGGGCCGAAAACCCACATCTTGTGTTTATGCTTACAACAGATAAGGAGAAAGATTCACATTGAAAACATCCTTTAATATTTTCAATGCAGATCAGATCATCAGAATACATAATTATTAGTAAAAAGTAAAAGAGATAGACTTAGCATTTAATTTAAATAAAGAGCTTTTCCCAGCCCTATTTTGTGAAAAATGTTTGAATCACAGCATGAAAATGTTATTGTTCGGGCAATGTTTGATTCATGCGTTGACATCATGGTTTGGGTCTGCGGAGCCTCTAGCCGCGGGCGTGGTGTGGACTTACCATCCAGAGCCAGGGATGCCTCGCTGGGGACCACCGGAGAACAGCTCCACCGCCCAGCCTGTGGCCTATAACAATCCTGAGCCACGCCCGCCGGTAGGAAGTGCTGAGCCGGGACACTCCAGTCCAGGTTTGTCCGTTCCTGGACGTCGGAGTTTGGACATCTCCCGAACGAGAGGGCCTGTACTCGGGCCTGTCCTGTAGCGGCGACTACGGAGGGTTCATGGCCCCGACCACGGGTGAACAAAGGAGGAGGATTGGCTGAACCTTGTGGAGATGCTGTGGTGGATGTTTGTGTTAAATCTTATTGTGTATTGTGTATTCTTTTTAAGTGTATCGCTGCTGGCAAATTCATTTCACTGCACCTTTGGGTGCTTGTGACGAATACAATTGACTTTGACTTTGAATATTTAGCCATTGCCAAATCCACATGACGTTCATTCTATCAGCTTGAGTTTGCTAAATGACCTCTCTGCAGAAGCTACTGGTGCTGGGATTGTTAATTGTTAATAGTATTCTTAGGCTAACACAAACAATTGGAACAGGTCACCAAGTCAACAGATCTAATGGTTTTAAATGGCATTACAAATTCACCCTCCCACTAACACACCACACTCAGACACCACATTCTCTCACCCGCTCACATACACCCACACCACAACCCTCACACACCCACAGATAAAACGCCCACTCACCCCACACCACCCCCTTACCCCCACACATACACGCCCACCACACCCAAACTCACACCCCCACTCACTGACCCACGCACGCACACAAACACACACACACTCACTCACGCAGACACAAAAAAACACACACACACACGCCCACACACCCCACACACACACGCACACACCACACATTCGCACACACACCACACTCGCACTCACACACACACACACTCACCCACACACACTCACACACACGCACCACCCACCCACACGCACACACACACACACAAACCCACACACACACAAGCACACACACACACACACACACACACACACCACACACACCCACACACACACGCACAAGCGCACACGCACGCGCACAGCACACACACAAACACACACAACACACACAAACCACCACACAACACACACCCACTACACACATCACTGACACCCACACACAGACACACACACCACACACACTTCACCCACACCGCACGCGCACACACACACACACACACACACACACCACACACACACCCGCGCACACACACACACAAAACACACCAACACACACAACACACACACACACACGCACACGCACACACACTCGCACGCACACACACACACACACACACGTGCCCGCACACACACACACACACACACACACACACACACACACCCACACACGCGCACACACACACACAAACACACACACACAACAACACACACACACACACACACACACACACACACACACACCCACACACACACACACACACACACACACACACACACACACACACACACACACACACACACACACACACACACACACACACACACACACACACACACACACACACACACACACACACACTCACTCTCACACACATCCACTCCGCCGACCCTCGCCACCAGCGGCCCAGAGCCATCATCTCACCAGAGTTCCAGGCTCAGCACGAGGCCCACAACCTCCACCATGCAGACAGACAGCACGTGGTCTGTCTCTGCTGGGGGCCTAGTGTCCCCCCCCCCCCCTTCCTACAGTGATGGGTCTTCCCCTTCCCCCTCTGACGAGCACCAGGCCACCATCTCCAGCACCATCACCAAACTTCAAAAACCAACTTCCTCCATGCCCTACCCGACCGAGCTCTCCAACCTCATCGTCCCCTCAGCCCCGCACAGCCCAGCTTTTACCTCTCTCCCTAAAATCCCAAACCAGATTGTCCCGAAGACCCATTGTCTCACCGCCTGTGCGTCCCCACCGACCTAATTTCCAACATACCTTGGACTCCATCTATCACCCTTGGTAAATCCCTCCCCTACCTATGTCCAAGACACCTCATACACTCTCCCGTCGTCTCCGCGCATTCAATTTCTCTAGGCCCTCACCCCCTCATCTTCACCATGGAACGTCCAAATCACTATACACCTCCATCCCCCACCACGCATGGCTCACAGACAGCCGTACGGTTCTTCCTCGACCAGAGAAGCAACCATACCCAGCCACTGACACTCTCCTCCGCCTAGGGAGCTGGTCCCTTACCCTCAATAACTTCGCGTTCGACTCCTCCCACTTCCTCCAAATTACAAGGCGTAGCTATGGGCACACGCATGGGCCCAGCTATGCCTGCCTATTTGTAGGTTACGGTCGAACAATCCTTGGTCCATACATACCAGGGCCCCATCCCCAACCTCTACCTCCGCTACATCGACGACTGCTTTGGTGGTGCCACCTCCTGCACCCGCACACAACCTGACTGACTTTCATCCGGGGTACACTCAACCACATAATTTCCAACCCGGCACTGAAAGGATACACCTGGACCAAAATCTCCGACACTTCCCTACCATTCCTTGACCTCACTATCTCCATTGCAGGTGATAGACTTCTAACCGACATACACTATAAACCCACTGACTCCCATGGGTATCTGGACTACACTTCTTCCCACCCTGCTTTCCTGTAACAAAAAAAAAAAAAAAAAAAAAGGACTCCATCCCCTACTCCCAATTCCTCCGTCTACGCCGTATCTGGCTCCACGGATGAGGCGTTCCACACCAGGACATCTGAAATGTCCTCACTATTCAGGGAACGGGGGTTCCCCTCCTCCACCATAAATGAGGCTCGCACCCATGGTCTTCTTCCATACCCCGCAACACTGCTCTCTCTCCCCCATCCCCCGCACTCGCAACAAGGGCCGAGTCCCCCCTAGTCCTCACCCTTTCACCCCACCAGCCATCACATACAAAAAATAATTCCTCCGTCAGTTTCGCCACCCGTCCAACGTGACCCCACTACTGGCCACATCTTCCCATCTCCCCCCATATCTGCCTTCCGCAAAGACCCGCTCCTTCCATAACTCCCTTGTCAATTCTTCCTTTCCCTCCCGTACCACCCCCTCCCCGGGCACTTTTCCCTTGCGGCCGGCAGCAGATGCAACACTTGTCCCTTTACCTCCCCCCTCGACTCCGTTCAAGGAGCCAAGCAATCGTTCCAGGTGGGACAGAGGTTTACCTGCATCTCTTCCATCCTCATCTATTGCGTCCGCTGCTCTAGATGTCAGCAGATCTATATCGGTGAGACCAAGCGGAGGTTGGGCGATCGTTTCGCCGAACACCTCCGCTCGGGTCCGCAATAACCTAGCTGACCTCCCGGTGGCTCAGCACTTCAACTCCCCCTCCCACTCCGTCTCCGACCTCTCTGTCCTGGGTCTCCTCCATGGCCACAGCGCGCAGCACCGGAAATTGGAGGAACAGCACCTCATATTCCGTTTGGGGAGTCTGCACCCCGGGGGCAGAAACATCGACTTCGCCCAATTCTGTTAGTCCTTGCTGTCTCCTCCCCTTCACTCAGCCCCCTGCTGTCTCCTCCCACCCTCCAGCCTTCCGCTACTACTCCTCCTTTTCCTTTCTTGTCCCCACCCACCCCCACCCCTGAGCAGTCTGAAACGAAGGGCTGCACCCGCTTTTCGGCCCGAAACGTTGCCTATTTCCTTCTTGCTGGATCCATAGAATGCTGGCTGCACCCACTAAACGTGAGTTTCTCTCCCAGCTTTTCTGTGTAACCCTCTCTTTAATCGTTACCCCCGACCACAAACACCCGGCAGTTAACAAACCCCCCTGCTTTATTCTGGATCACAATTTGCACGATTAGCCGATATATAACAAGTGTCGGCCCACACTACAAACGTGAATGTAGTCTGTCACACAATATTGCTAACATTTTCTGAGATTTCAGGGAATTCCTGGCCCCACCTCTTCGGCTCCCGGGCCCATATTGGAGCCCGGGCCCAGGTACGATGTACCCCCTGAACCCCCCTCTCATAGGCCCTGTTGTATAGGTACGCGCATACGTGGACAAAATTACTGTGTGGTTGTGTGTACCTTTGTTAGGCTCCTAAACATGGGCTCAATAAAATTTGATGTTATTTACAACCCCCTTCCATGACCCCCCAGATAACCCCCAAATGACCCCCATGGGGGTCACGACTCCCAGGTTAAGAACCCACTGCATTAAACCGTGTGTGTGTGTAAGGGTGTGCGTGAGAGAGTGTGTCAGTGAAGCGGCACACAACACCCGAGTGTGCGAAATTCAGAGACTTGGCGAAGTCTGGAGAACGTTTCCCCTCTCCCCCACCCCCCTCCTCTCCCCCCCTCCCCCCCCCCCCCCCAGTCTTATCCCCCCACCCCCCAGGAAATGTGGGCCAGCCCAGGTGTCGTGTGTCCATCTGGGGTCTGGGGGAGATGAGGGACAGTGGCCCGGGGGTCGGGCATCGGAGCGGAGCCTTGTCCCACTTACGTGACCTTTTACAGGCGACTGCCGGCACCCGTCATAGGTCGCCGAAATTTTCAACATGTTGAAAATTCAGCGGCAACCGGAAAGACGCTACGACTCTTTGGAGACCTCTCACCACCATAGGAGACCTCCCACCACCATAGGAGCCCTCCCACACCATAGGAGACCTCCCACCACCATAGGAGAACCTCCCACCACCATAGGAGACCACTCACCACCAATAGGAGACCTCCCACCAGCCATAGGAGACCACTCACCACCATAGAGAGACCAACTCACCACCATAGGAGACCTCCCACCACCATAGGAGACCACTCACCACCCCATAGAGAATCTCTCACCACCATAGGAGAGACCACTCACCACCCATAGGGATACCCTCCCACCACCATAGGAAGACCACTCACCACCATAGGAGACCACTCACCACCATAGTGAGACCTCCCACCACCATAGGAGACCACTCACCACCATAGGATACCTCCCACACCATAGGAGAGACCTCCCCAAAAGAGGGACACCACAATAGGAGGCGGTCTACCACACCGACTAGGGTGTCCTCTCACCACCATAGGAGGCCTCTCACCCCATACATTACAGCCGGAGGTGAGGGGTGGGAGGTGTGAGCGGTGCCCTCAGGGGTCGGTGCTGGGACCACCTATCACACCAACTGCACGGTAATGTGTCGTTTGGTTTGGACTCTAAACTTTTTTCCCCCAAATTATCCCGCATGCCAGATTGGAACCCCTTCACGGCCACTAAGTTTGTCACCCCTGCTTTAAACCAATGCCGCTCTAGTTCTTGATCTCACATATCCCGGGAAAACGACGCTATGCATTCACCCTTATATATCTTCCCCGCATGGTTTTTTACTCACCTCTAAAACACTGAATTTCCAGCACCTGCAATTGTGGTTCCATGAATGTCAAGTCAAGTCAAGTCAGTCACAGTCAAGTTTTATTTGTCACATACACATACGAGATGTGCAGTGAAATGAAAGTGGCAATGCTCGCGGACATTTGTGCAAAAGACAAACAACAAAACAACCAAACAAATTATAAACACAATCATAACACACATATTCTTTTACATAATAAATAATGGAAGGAAAACCGTTCAGTAGAGTTAGTCCCTGGTGAGATAGGCGTTTACAGTCCGAATGGCCTCTGGGAAGAAACTCCTTCTCAACCTCTCCGTTCTCACCGCATGGCAACGGAGGCGTTTGCCTGACCGTAGCAGCTGGAACAGTCCGTTGCAGGGGTGGAAGGGGTCTCCCATGATTTTGTTTGCTCTGGAGTTGCACCTCCTGTTGTATAGTTCCTGCAGGGGGGCGAGTGAAGTTCCCATAGTGCGTTCGGCCGAACGCACTACTCTCTGCAGAGCCTTCTTGTCCTTGGCAGAGCAATTCCCAAACCAGATGGTAATGTTCCCGGACAAGATGCTTTCCACCGCCGCTGCGTAGAAGCACTGGAGGATCCTCGGAGACACTCTGAATTTCCTCAATTGCCTGAGGTGGTAAAGGCGCTGTCTTGCCTTAAGTCAAATGTCAAATGGAATCTATAGTACTGCAGTTACATTGCCATTTTAAATATTATAAATATAAGATAAATATCAAATTGCTCGTTCTTTACGGGCAGCCCGCCGATAAAGAACTATTCTCATTGGAGGAGATCTGGAAGCCTTGGGCGAATTGAATTATTCGTGACTTTCTTTATTTTTTAAAAAACATTATTATTTTTTTTTTAGAGTGAGAAATCCTGTGATCAGCGTGAGAATTGTGTGAAATGCGTGAGTCTCACGCTCAATGTGTGAGAGTTGGCAGCCTTGCGTGCAGGCAGAGGGGATTAGTCTAACTTGGCACCATGTTCGGCACAGACATTGTGGGCCGAAGGGCCTGTTCTGTGCTGTGCTGTTCTGACATCCTCAGTCTGAAGAAGGGTCTCGACCCGAAACGTCACCCATTCCTTCTCTCCAGAGATGCTGCCTGTCCCGCTGAGTTACTCCAGCATTTTG
Source organism: Leucoraja erinaceus (assembly GCF_028641065.1). Classification (NCBI taxonomy): domain Eukaryota; kingdom Metazoa; phylum Chordata; class Chondrichthyes; order Rajiformes; family Rajidae; genus Leucoraja; species Leucoraja erinaceus. The sequence goes on along the minus strand of NW_026576510.1, from coordinate 86,220 downwards.
TGTCTATCTTCAATTTAAACCCGCATCCAGTTCCTTCCTACATATTCTGTACTGTTCTGAGTTTTGTTTTTGATTGGTTGTGCCCTGAGGATATTAAAGTGGAAGATGATTCACTGAATGTAAAGTGGTTACACCCATGTTCCAAAGAACTCTGCAGTAATTGCAGAATGACACAAAGTGCTGGAGTCACTCAGCAGGTCAGGCAGCATCTGTGGGGAAAACATTGACAGGCGACGTTTCGAGTCGGGACTCTTCATCAGACTTCAGATTCTGAGGAAGGTCCCGACCTGAAACGTCACCTCTCTACGTTCCCCACAGATGCTGCCTGACCTGCTGAGTGACTCCTGCACTTTCATTAACCAGCATCTGCTGTTAAGTTAGACACAAAATGCTGGAGTAACTCAGCGGGACAGGCAGCATCTCTGGAGAGAAGGAATGGGCGACGCTTCGGGTCGAGACCCTTCTTCAGACTGAGAGGCAGGGGGAGAGGGAGAGACAGAGATAAGGATGGATAAGGTGTGAAAACGAGACATCAAAGGGGGACGAGATCAAGGGAAATGTAGAATAGATTGTTGTTAGCTAGCGGAAGCTGACAATGAAGCAAACAGAGATAAAATGTAAATGAGGTCAGCCAGACTGGTGGGAGAACTGGGAAGGGGGAGGGATGGAGAGAGAGAGGAAAGCAAGGGCTACTTGAAGTTAGAGAAGTCAATGTTCATACCGCTGGGGTGTAAACTACCCAAGCGAAATATGAGGTGCTGTTCCTCCAGTTTGCGCTGGGCCTCACTCTAACAATGGAGGAGGCCCAGGACAGAAGGTCAGTGTGGGGACTAGTGTAGATGGGACATTGTTGGCCAGTGTGGGCAAGTTGGGCTGAAGGGCCTGTTTGCACACTGTATCACTCTATCACCCTAGGAGTTTGATAAGTGCCATGGGAAAGGGTTATGGTCAAGGTTTGAAGGTTTGATCTGGTTGGATCGAAGGTTGGCTGGTGAACAGGAAACAGCAGGGGTGGGGAAACATTAAATAACACAAAGCTGGAGCAACTCAGCAGGGTGTTTGACGTTCCGGGTCCAGACACTTCCTCTTGACTCACATATTCCTTTTCTCCAGAGATGCTGCCTTGATCTCCTGAGTTACTCTAGCTGTTTGTGTCCAGTGTTGGGTCGAGACCCTTCGTCAGACTGAGAGTCAGGGGAAAGGGAAACAAGAGAGAGATAGACGGTGATGTAGAGAGATATAGAACAAATGAATGAAAGATGAATGAATGAAAGCAGCAGGCCATTGTTAGCTGTGGGCTAGGTGAGAATGAGTTGTAGACTATGAAACTCACCAGGACAACAGTGAAACTAGTACAACGACTTGGGTGGGGGAGGGTTAGAGAGAGAGACAGAAAGCAAGGGTTACTTGAAGTTAATACCGCTGTGGTGTAAGCTGCCCAAGCTCTGTGGGGGGAGAATGGAGAGCCAACACTGGGTCTTGTCACAGCCACTTCTCTACACTGATGGAGTATTATAGGAGACACAAGGAACTGCAGATGCTGGTCTACAACAAAAGCCACCGAGTGCTGGAGCAGCAGCGCTGGAGAACATGGATGGGTGATGTCACCTTCTGCAGGGATGCTGCCTGACCCGCTGAGTTACTCCAGCACTTTGGAGTAGTGAAGGGTTCTTTATCAGACTGGGCATAATGTGGAGTGGAGATATCCCCATGGAATGATTCTAGGTCCCCTAGTTTGAGGAAGGACATTCTTGCTATTGAGGGAGTGCAGCGTAGGTTTACAGGGTTAATTCCCGGGATGGCGGGACTGTCATATGCTGAGAGAATGGAGCAGCTGGGCTTGTACACTCTGGAGTTTAGAAGGATGAGAGGCGATCTCATTGAAACATATAAGGTTAAGGGTTTGGACACGCTAGAGGCAGGAAACATGTTCCCGATGTTGGGGGAGTCCAGAACCAGGGGCCACAGTTTAAGAATAAGGGGTAAGCCATTTAGAACGGAGACGAGGAAACACTTTTTCTCACCGAGAGTGGTGAGTCTGTGGAATTCTCTGCCTCAGAGGGTGGTGGAGGCCGGTTCTCTGGATGTTTTCAAGAGAGAGCTAGATAGGGCTCTTAAAATTAACGGAGTCAGGGGATATGGGGAGAAGGCAGGAACGGGGTACCGATTGGGGATGATCAGCCGGTGCTGGCTCGAAGGGCCGAATGGCCTACTCCTGCACCTATTGTGTATTGTCTATAGGTTTAGTATCTTTCATTTAGGACCACTGGTTTAGATGTATTATTGTTACCTGTGCGGAGACACAGTGAAAGTCTGTAGGGCCTCAACCCGAAACGTCACCCATTCCTTCTCTCCAGAGATACTGCCTGTCCCGCTGAGTTACTCCAGCATTTTGTATCTATCTTCAGTTTAAACCGGCATCTGCAGTTCCTTCCTGCAAAGAAGACTTATCGCAGTCAAATCATACCAAGCAGTACAAGGTACAACAGCTAGCAAAGAAATACCAGCGTACAGAATACTGTTACAGTTCACTGATTCTGAGTGAAATCTGAGGAAAGACATTCTTGCCATAGAGGGAGTACAGAGAAGGTTCACCAGACTGATTCCTGGCATGGCAGGACTTTCATATGAAGAAAGACTGGATAGACTCAGCTTGTACTCGCTAGAATTTAGAAGATTGAGAGGGGGTCTTATAGAAACTTACAAAATTCTTAAGGGGTTGGACAGGCTAGATGCAGGAAGATTGTTCCCGATGTTGGGGAAGTCCAGAACAAGGGGTCACAGTTTAAGGATTAGGGGGAAGTCTTTTAGGACCGAGATGAGAAAATCATTTTTCACACAGAGAGTGGTGAATCTCTGGAACTCTCTGCCACAGAGGGTAGTTGAGGCCAGTTCATTGGCAAATAACATTCCCCCAGTACTGTAACAACATTCCCCAGTACTGTAACAACATTCCCCAGTACTGTAACAACATTCCCCAGTACTGTAACAACATTCCCCAGTACTGTAACAACATTCCCCAGTACTGTAACAACATTCCCCAGTACTGTAACAACATTCCCCCAGTACTGTAACAACATTCCCCAGTACTGTAACGACATTCCCCCAGTACTGTAACGACATTCCCCCAGTACTGTAACGACATTCCCCCAGTACTGTAACAACACTCCCCCTGTAACATTCCCCCATTACTGTAACAACATTCCCCAGTACTGTAACAACATTCCCCCAAACCTGCAACATTCCCCCAGTACTGTAACAATCCTTAGTACTGTAACAACACTCCCCATGTACTGTAATTACATTCCCCCTCTACTGTAACAACATTCCCCATGTATTGTAACAACATTCCCCCTGTACTGTAACAACATTCCCCATGTATTGTAACAACATTCTCCCAGTAATATAACAACATTAACCATTCCCCACCATTTTAACAACATCCCCCCTCTACTGTAACAACATTCCCCCCTATAGTGTAACAACACTCCCCAAGTACTGTAACGGCATTCCCCCAGTACTGTAACGGCATTCCCCCAGTACTGTAACGACACTCCCCCAGTACTGTAACGGCACGCCCCCAGTACTATAACGGCATTCCCCAAGTAATGTAACAACATTCTCCCCATTACTGTAACAACATTCCCTAGTACTGTAACAACATTCCCCCAGTACTGTAACAACATTCACCCTCTACTGTAACAACATTCCCCCCAGTACTGTAACGACACTCCCCCTGTACTGTAACGACACTCCCCCAGTACTGTAACGACACTCCCCCAGTACTGTAACGGCATTCCCCCCAGTACTGTAACGGCATTCCCCCAGTACTGTAACAGTACTGTAACGGCATTCCCCCAGTACTGTAACGGCATTCCCCAGTACCGTAAAGGCATTCCCCAGTACTGTAACGGCATTCCCCAGTATTGTAATAACACTCCCCCCAAACCTGCAACATTCCCCCTATACTGTAACAACATTCCCCAGTACTGTATCAATCCCCCAGTACTGTAACGACATTCCCCTGTACTATAACATTCCCCCAGTACTGTAACAACACTCCCCATGTACTGTAATTACATTCCCCCTCTACTGTAACAACATTCCCCATGTATTGTAACAACATTCCACCTGTACTGTAACAACATTCCCCATGTATTGTAACAACATTCCCCCTCTACTGTAACAACATTCCCCATGTATTGTAACAACATTCCACCTGTACTGTAACAGCATTCCCCAGTACTGTAACAACATTCCCCCATGTACTGTAACAACATTCCCCAGTACTGTAACAACACTCCCCAGTACTGTAACAACATTCCCCAGTACTGTAACAACATTCCCCCAGTACTGTAACAACATTCCACCTGTACTGTAACAACATTCCCCAGTACTGTAACAACATTCCCCCAGTACTGTAACAACATTCCCCATGTACTGTAACAACATTCCCCAGTACTGTAACTGTAACAACACTCCCCATGTACTGTAACGACATTCCCCCTGTACTGTAACAACATTCCCCATGTAATGTAACAACATTCCCCCTCTACTGTAACAACATTCCCCATGTATTGTAACAACATTCCCCCTCTACTGTAACAACATTCCCCCTGTATTGTAACAACATTCCCCCTGTACTGTAACAACATTCCCCCTGTACTGTAACAACATTCCACCTGTACTGTAACAACATGTACTGTAACCATTCCTGTACTGTAACAACATCCCCCCAGTGCTGTAACAACACTCCCCAGTACTGCTGCAACAATCCCCGGCGCTGGGTGTAATATGAGAAGGGTTGTGTTGTGGAGAGGAGCTGCAAGAGTTAAACCAGAAAGCTCGGCGCTATCATCTTTGAGTTAAACCGCGTGTTGCTGGTCCGGCCTCGGGACAAGGTAGCGGCGGCGGGAAGAGGGTGCAGGGGGAGAGGGTGCAGGGGAGAGGGTGCAGGGGGGAGAGGGGAACAGCTGCTGAACCTCGGCTCACATCCGTCAGGGTAGAGGGAGAGAGACGTGAGGAGAGAGGAGGGTAAGGAGAGGGAGAGAGGAGGGGGGGAGGAGAGATAGGGTGAAGGAGAGAGGAGGGGGAAGGAGAGAGAGGAGGGGAAAGGGAGAGAGAAAGGGTGCAGGAGAGAGAGGAGGGGAAGGAGAAAGCAGGGGAAGGAGAGAGGAGGGGGGGGGGAGGAGACAGAGGAGGAAGTAGAGAGAGGAGGGGGAAGGAGAGAGAGGGGGTGAAGGAGAGAGATAGAAGGATAGAGGAGGGGAAGGAGGAGGGAGAGAGGGGGAAGGAGAGAGAGAGGTGTGAAGAAGAGAGAGGAGGGGTGGGGGGAGGAGAGAGAGGGGGTGAAGGAGGGAGAGGAGGAAGGAGAGAGAGGGGGTGAAGGAGGGAGAGGAGGAAGGAGAGAGAGTGGGTGAAGGAGGGAGAGGAGGGGAAGGAGGGAGAGGAGGGGGGAAGGAGATAGAGGAGGGGAAGGAGGGAGAGAGGGGGAGACAGACAGACAGACTAGTGGGGACGTGGGTCGTGGTGTACACACCGTGCCCCTGGGCTGTGCTGTCCCGTGCTGGGCTGGGCTGTGCTGTGCTGTGCTGCCCGGGCTGGGCTAGGCTAGGCTGAGGGCAGCGCTGCGATGTTGCGGGCTGGGGTAGCGCCTCTGCAGCCGCCGCAGCCTCTGCTCACCGACCTGTACCACTTCTCCATGGCGTACGGGTACTGGCGCTGCGGCCGCCACTCGCTCACCGCCGTCTTCCAGCTGTACTTCCGCAGCTGCCCGCTGGCCGGGGAGTTCACGCTGTTGCCGGCCTGCACGACTGCCTCCACTTCCTCGCACACTTCCAGCTCACCCCACAAGGTCAGTGTCAGTGCCCGGCCACGGGGGGCAGGGGGCTGGGATAGGGGCAGGGATAGGAGCCAGGTCAGGGGTCAGGGATAGGGGCCAGGGGTCAGTGTCCAGGGGTCAGGGATAGGGGTCAGTGTCCAGGGGTCAGGGATAGGGGTCAGGGGTCAGGGATAGGGGTCAGTGTCCAGGGGTCAGGGATAGGGGTCAGTGTCCAGGGGTCAGGGATAGGGTCAGTGTCCAGGGGTCAGGGATAGGGGTCAGTGTCCAGGGGTCAGGGATAGGGGTCAGTGTCCAGGGGTCAGTGTCCAGGGGTCAGTGTCCAGGGGTCAGGGATAGGAGCCAGGTCAGGGGTCAGGGATAGGGGTCAGTGTCCAGGGGTCAGGGATAGGGGACAGTGTCCAGGGGTCGTATCTGCTTAAATACTTATACCCACTCATACATACATACCCACATACCCACATATACCCGCATACCCACATACCCACATACCCAGACATACGCACATATACCCACATATACCCCCCATATACCCGCATACCCACATATACCCACATACTTAGACATACGCACATAAACCCACATCCCCACATATACCCCCATATACTCACATACCCACATATACTCACATACCCAGACATACCCACATATACCCCCATATACTCACATACCCACATATACTCAAATAATAATAATAATAATAATAACTTTATTTGTTAAGCACCTTAAAAACAACCAAAGCTGACCAAAGTGCTGTACAGAAAAAAGAAAACAAGCAAGACATCATAAAACAGGCAGAACAACAGAACATACAACTAACACGAGGCGCATAAATTACATACAAAAATCCAAACAATAAATTAAAAAACATAAAACACGAGTACGAACAACGCAGCAAAACCAAGCAAATAAAGTAAATAAACAATTCAACACCTTACTGGTCTACAAAGGCCACAGAGAATAGATGTGTCTTCAGGAGTGATTTAAAAACAGCTAGAGAAGGGGCCTGTTTAACATGCAGAGGCAATTCATTCCATAATCTCGGAGGCGACACAGCAAAGGCACGGTCCCCTCTGAGCTTCCGCTTAGTCTTTGGCTCAATCAGGAGCAGCTGATCATCTGACCTGAGAGAGCGGGAGGGCGAATAAGGGTGAAGAAGCTCAGATAGGTAGGACGGGGCAAGACCACTTAGGGATTTAAAAGTAAATAAAAGAATTTTAAAACGAATCCATACCCAGACATACCCACATATACCCGCATACCCACCTATACCCCCATATACCCACATACCCCCATATACTCACATATACCTATATACCCACATGTACCCGCATACACAGACGTACCCGCATATACCCACATATCCACATATACCCGCATACACACACATACCCACATATACACATATACCCGCATACCCACATATCCACATATACCCGCATACCTACATATACACATATACCCACATATACCCGCATACACACACATACCCACACACACACCCACATATACCCACACATACCCACACACTCACATATATCCACATACAAATTCATACCCACATATATCGGTATACCCACTTGTACCCGTATACCCACATGTACCCATATACCCACTTGTACCCTCTCCCAGGACACCTCCCACACTCCACAGATCCCGTCTTTGCCCTGCCACAGCCCAGGAGAGTACAGGAACAGGCCCTTCGGCCCACAGAGTCTGCACTGACCATGACGCCGGGTTAGTTGGGGATACATTCTTTTTCCCCCAGAGATGCTGCCTGACCTGACCCGCTGAGTTGCCCCAGCAACGACGTTCTGTGTCTTTCTCAAGGAACTGCAGATGCCGATTTCCAAAATGAAAATGGCACAAAGTCAAAGTGCTGGAGTAGCTCAGTGGGTCGTGCAGCACATGTGGAGGACATGGATGAAGTCTGAAGAAGGATCCCAACCTGAAACCTCATTCATGTTCTCCAGAGATGCTGCCTGATCTACTGAGTTACTCCACTATTTGGTGTTCTTGAGGCCAAGAAAAACTCATCTCTGATCCATATCCAAAAGGCTCTTCAATGCTATTATGGTATCTGCCTCATTCACCAGCACCCCTGTCAGGGCGTTCCAGACACCCATCACCCTCTTTGTAAAACAATCTTGCCCCTCACATCTCCTTTAAACTTTGCCCCTCTCACCGTAGAGCAAATGTCTGTCCTTCAGTCTTTGGCATGTCCTACCTGGGGTGATAGATAGACACAAAAAGCTGGAGTAACTCAGCGGGACAGGCAGCATCTCTGGAGAGAAGGAATGGGTGATGTTTCACACTACGGAAGGGTCTCGACCCGAAAACGTCGCCCATTGTCTCCAGAGATACTGCCTGCCCGGTGAGTTACTCCAGCTTTTTGTGTCTATCGTCGATTTAAACCAGCATCTGCAGTTCTTATAGAATCTTATAGAATTTTTCGAGGATGTAACTAGTAGCGTGGATAAGGGAGAACCAGTGGATGTGTTATATCTGGACTTCCAGAAGGTTTTCGACAAGGTCCCACATAAGAGATTAGTATACAAACTTAAAGCACATGGTATTGGGGGTTCAGTATTGATGTGGATAGAGAACTGGCTGGCAGACAGGAAGCAAAGAGTAGGAGTAAACGGGTCCTTTTCACAATGGCAGGCAGTGACTAGTGGGGTACCGCAAGGCTCAGTGGTGGGACCCCAGCTATTTACAATAAATATTAATGATTTGGACGAAGGAATTGAATGAAACATCTCCAAGTTTGTGGATGACACGAAGCTGTGGGGGCAGTGTTAGCTGTGAGGAGGATGCTAGGAGGCTGCAAGGTGACTTGGATAGGTTGGATGAGTGGGAAAATGCATGGCAGATGCAGTAT
>NW_026576510.1:60000-70000 GCF_028641065.1 Leucoraja erinaceus | reverse complement strand
AGCACCAAGGCAAATTCCCTGTATGTGAATACTTGGCCAATAAACGTATTCATACATTCATTCATTCATTCATTCATTCATTCATTAAAACAAACAAGGGTTTCTTTCACAAACAATCTCAGGCGACAGGAAACAGTAGCCCCTTTGTTCGCACTGCATTCCCACGTAGCCCCTGCCTCCTGTAGCTCAGTCAACGCATCTCCTGTGTTATTTACGTGTAGGAAGGAACTGCAGATGCTACTTTAAACTGAAGATAGACACAAAAAGCTGGAGTAATTCAGCGGGACAGGGAGCGTCTCTGGAGAGAAGGAATGGGTGACGTCTTGTGTATATATACACACACTGAATGTTTTTAAATCGTGTATTATATTGTTTACAGAGTAATCAGTTTATAATTGTGTTGTGCTGCTGCAAGTTAAGGGGCTGTCCCACTGCGGCAACCTAATTTGCAAGTTTAGAAGAGTTTAGGAGAGTTTGAAAAAGTGTCATGTTGGAGACCTCCTTTGACTATGTAGACGACCTCCTTCAACCTCCTTCGACTATGTTGAAGACCTCCTTCAACCTCCTTCGACTATGTTGAAGACCTCCTTCAACCTCCTTCGACTATGTTGAAGACCTCCTTCAACTTCCTTCGACTATGTTGAAGACCTCCTTCAACTTCCTTCGACTATGTTGAAGACCTCCTTCAACCTCCTTCGACTATGTTGAAGACCTCCTTCAACCTCCTTCGACTATGTTGAAGACCTCCTTCAACCTCCTTCGACTATGTTGAAGACCTCCTTCAACCTCCTTCGACTATGTTGAAGACCTCCTTCAACCTCCTTATGTTGAAGACCTCCTTCAACCTCCTTCGACTATGTTGAAGACCTCCTTCAACCTCCTTCGACTATGTTGAAGACCTCCTTCAACCTCCTTCGACTATGTTGAAGACCTCCTTCAACCTCCTTCGACTATGTTGAAGACCAGCTACAACCAGCTTCAGGAAAATTGGACACCGAATAGTGGAGAGTGAAGACGACCTCCTCCAACCTCCCTTCGACTATATTGAAGACTATCTACGACTACCTTCGACTATCCTCGATTACCTACGACTAACATGCCGACCTCTACTACGACTTACTTACGAGTAAAAAAAAGTATCGATTTTTTCCATGGCGACCTTTTTTTACTCGTGGGCATTTTTCAGCTAGTTGAAAAAAACGCCGCAACCTAGCTGAGGCCTCGAGTACATGGGGACTACTCTCGAGCATGAAGGAGAGTTACTAAGACCTCCTAGTACCTTGTGACGACCATGCTGAGAGTATGAGTCGAGGGCAAACTCACCAGAACTAGCGGGTTAGGTCGCCCAAGTGGGACAGGCCCTTAAGAATGTCATTGTTCTATTTATGCACATATGACCATAAAGCACTCTTGTCCCGACTGACCCTCATTCTGAGGAAGGTTTCTCAGACCGAAATGTCGCCTATTCCTTTCCTCCAGTTATTTGTGTCTCCTTAGATCGACGCAGCTCGGCTGTGGGTGAAATCTCTCGTGAACAAATGAAAAACAGCCGTTGGGCTGCATTGCTGCCAGGGAGAGTTTTGTTTAGTGTAGTTTAGAGATACAGTGTGGAAACAGGCCCTTCAGCCCACCGAGTCCACCCCGACCAGCAATCACCCCCACACTAACACTGACACTGTCCCACACACACCAGGGACAAGTTACAATTTTACACAAGCCAATTAACCTACAAACCAGTACGTCTTTGGAGTGTGGGAGGAAACCGGAGCACCCGGAGAAAACCCACGCAGGTCACAGGGAGAACGTACAAACTCTGTACAGACGGGTGGGTGTGTGTGTGTGTTGGTGACGGTGTGTGTGTGTGTGTGTGTGTGTGTGTGTGTGTGTGTATGTGTGTGTGTGTGTGTGAGTGTGTGTGTGTGTGTGTGTGTGTGTGTGTGTGTGTGTGTGTGTGTGTGTGAGTGTGTGTGTGTGTGTCTGGGTTTGTGTGAGGGTTTGTGTGTGTGGGTTTGTGTGTGTGGGTTTGTGTGGGGTGTGTGTGTGAGGGTGTGTGTGAGGGTTTGTGTGGGTGTGTGTGTGGGGGTGTGTGTGTGTGGGTGTGTGATGGTGTGTGTGTGGGTGTGTGAGGGTTTGTGTGTGGGTTTGTGTGAGGGTGTGTGTGTGGGTGTGTGGGGTGTGTGAGGGTTTGTGTGTGGGTTTGTGTGAGGGTCTATGTCAGTCGGTGTGACCATGTCCCCAGGTGCCGTTGCTGGAGGTGGAGGGTCCACTAGCGGTGGTCCAGATGCTGGAGACGCCGTTTGTGGTCAAAACTACGCCAGGTAGCGCACAGCATCACCTGTGGGGAGGGGTGGGAGAGGGTGGGGGTTTGTGAGAGGGTCTATGTCAGGGGGGGTGGGGGGGAGGGTCCCCAGGTGCCGTTGCTGGAGGTGGGGGGGTGGGGGAGGGAGAGTAGGGGGAGGTCCCGATGCTGGGAGACGCCGTTACTCACAGGGTCAACTACGGGGAGGGGGTGGGTGGGGGGGGAGGGGGGGGGGGGAGTTGGGGGGTGAGGGGGGGGGGAGGGGGAGGGGGGGGGGGGGGAGGGGGGGGGAGGGGAGGGGGGGGGGGGGGGGGAGGGGGGGGGGGGGATGGGGGGGGGGGGGGAGGGAGGGGGCGTGGGGGTAGAGGAGGTGGTGGCGAAGGTTGGGGGGTAGTGGGAGGGATTCGTAGGGAGTGGAGGGGGAGGGGAGGTAGGGGGAGGGGGGGTGGGGGGGGGAGGGGGGTGGGGAGGGGGGTTTGGGGGGGGTGGGGGGGTGGGGGAGGAGAGGGGAGTGGGAGTAGGGTATTCACTATTATGGAGGCCAGGAGAGACACTGACCTCTCCCCCTTCCCCCTCTCTCTCCCCATCCCTTCCGCCCTCTCTCCCCCCTCGCCCTCCCCCTTCTCCCTCCCTCCCCCTCTCTCTCCCCCCTCCCCCTCTCTCTCCTCTCTCTCTCTCTCTCTCCCTCTCCTCTCTCTCTCTCTCTCTCCCCCCCTCTCACCCTCCCCCCCCCCTTCTCTCTCTCTCCCCTGCAGCCTGGTACTCCACCAACGCAGCGCGGATGCGAGCTAGCCACCAACGCAGCAGGATGCGACTAGCAGCAGGGGATGGTCGCAGGCTGCTGGAGATGGGGCTGCGCAGAGCCCAGGGTCCCGACGGGGGGCTGTCAGCAGCCTCTCGCTACTCCTACATCGGAGGTGAGGGTGTGGGGGGTGGGGGGTTGGAGGGGAGAGGGGCACAGAGACAGGGATGGGTGTCGGGGCTGGGGGGGGGGGGGGGGGGGGGGGTAGGGTGGAGGGCAGGCACGTGCCGTGAATAATTACTCAGGGTAAGCTGTCGGCCAACTTTCATAATGTAGCAATGTTACAAAATGTTGAGACTTTAGAAATCAAGTCTGCAATTTATCCCATCAGATAAAGCATAAAAAGAAGTTTAATTTGACATCTAATTCACTTTCATATCTTCTGTATTATAAAAGTTATGGCCATTTTCATACTCGGAAATTAGCAACTTGTTCCCTATTGCTTTTGCATTGACAACACTGTGATTGAGGACAGTCAAAAGCCCATAACTTTCTTAAACATTAAGAGAACTGAATGAAATTTTCAGTTGTTCTAGGTTGGAGCATTCTGAAACAAATATAAAATATATTACTTGGATGACCTGAAATTAAAGCATATAATTAGTTAATTACCTAATTGTAGTTAATTACAAAATTGACCATTGTGACGGAAATAGTAATAAACACCCAGACTGCCTTGAAAATTAAAAATGTGATATTCTCAAGATCAGAACTTTAATATTATTGTATTATATGCCGTAAGTCCATAACAGATAGGTAAATACATTACAATTTCTAGCAATAGACCAAGTCTTTATGGAGAAGATCAGTTGCTAGCTGGTACATTGGCATATCATAATCAGTAGCATCATCATACTCCTCAGATTGTAACCATTAAGCAACTCTGTACATCTTGTTTTTCCTCAACTTTTCAATTTTAGCATTGTAAACTACAAGTAAGTTGTAAGTTTTTGCTCTTCAAACCATGCATGACATGCCGTTCTGCCCACTACTTTCCCATTAAGAATGTCCTGTGGATTCCATTTCTTAAGAAAAGGATATATTTTTTTAATAGCCTAATATCCAAATAACAAACTAATTTGGTGGCTTTTTGGATGGAAAAAACAGGAAAGTAGACTATTATCTGAATGGTGGCCGATTAGGAAAAGTGGAGATGCAATGAGACCTGGGTGTCATGGTACACCAGTCATTGAAAGTAGGCATGCAGCTGCAGCAAGCAGTGAAGAAGGCGAATGGTATGTTAGCTTTCATAGCAAAAGGATTTGAGTATAGGAGCAGGGAGGTTCTACAGCAGTTGTACAGGGTCTTGGTGAGACCACACCTGGAGTATTGTGTACAGTTTTGGTCTCCTAATCTGAGGAAGGACATTCTTGCCAGAGTACAGAGAGGGTTCACCAGAAGGTGCACTGCCATTCAATAAGATCATGGCTGATCATCCAACTCAGTATCCTGTACCTGCCTTCTCTCCATACCCCCTGATCCCTTTAGCCACAAGGGCCACAACTAACTCCCTCTTAAATATAGCCAATGAACTGGCCTCAACTACCTTCTGTGGCAGAGAATTCCACAGATTCACCACTCTCTGTGTGAAAAATGTTTTTCTCATCTCAGTCCTAAAAGACTTCCCCCTTATCCTTAAACTGTGACCCCCTAGTTCTGGACTTCCCCAACATCGGGAACAATCTTCCTGCATCTAGCTTGTCCAACCCCTTAAGAATTTTGTAAGTTTCTGTAAGATCCCCCCTCTTCTATCTTCTAAATTCCAGCGAGTACAAGCCGAGTCTATCCAGTCTTTCTTCATATGAAAGTCCTGCCATCCCAGAAATCAGTCTGGTGAACCTTCTCTGTACTCCCTCTATGGCAAGAATATCTTTCCTCAGATTTGGAGACCAAAACTGTACGCAATACTCCAGGTGTGGTCTCACCAAGACCCTGTCTATCCTGTTAGCCAAGAAAGCCAAAAATAAATTGGATAGGCATATGGATGAGAAGGGAATGGAGGGTTATGGTATGAGTGCAGGCAGGTGGGACTAAGGGAAAAAAAATTTGTTCGGAACGGACTTGTAGGGCCGAGATGGCCTGTTTCCGTGCTGTAATTGTTATATGTTATATGGTTATAAAGATAGCCAAATCTATCTTTCTTGGCTAACCACCTTCCAGCTTCGGCTTCCAAGTCACAGGTAAATTTTCGTGCCTTATTTTTGGCATCTTCAATGCCGGGAAATACGGTATTTAAAAACATATAGCTCAAAGAAATTTACTTACCACATTATTTGACACAAACTCCATTCTTCTCTCTTCGTTTCTTAAGATACTCTTAAGATAATGACAATCCATGTTTGAACAAAACCCGCCAAGAAACTTACGCTGCACATGCACTGTACTCAGTCCACGGTGCAAAGGCAGAATTTCAGCTGCCGTCAGCTCCCCTTGTCATTGACGGCTTAAAGCAGCATTGACGTCACGTGAGCTGCACATACTTTCACGTGTTACATGTACTGCGGATGAAAGGCACGGAGAATTACGCCGACGGAGAAGAGTTCTCCCGTGTCTTTACTATTTATATTTAGTAATTACTATTTTATATAGTATTGGTCCTCCATATTGAGGAGGACCTGACGTGGAGCGTGACCACCTCTGCGCTGCTGAAAAAGGTCCAGCAGAGACTGCACTTCCTGAGGGTGCTCAGGAAGAACAACATCACTCAGAGACTGCTGCTGTCCTTTTATCGGTGCTCCATTGAGAGCATACTAACATACTGTGTATGCGTATGGTACACCAGCTGCACAGCGGCTCAGAGGAAAGCGCTCCAGAGGGCTATTGACAACGCCCAGAGGATTGTCGGCTGCCCTCTCCTTACCTTGGAGGACTTACACAGTTCCCGCTGCATCAAAAAATTATTATAAAGGACATTTCCCACCCCGGACACTCCCTGTTTGAACTGTTGCCGTCAGGCAGACCGTACAGATCTACAAGGACAAACAGACTTAAAAACAGTTTTTACCCCACTGCTATAAAAGCACTAAATGTAGCCGCCGCCAAGGACACGCAGGGAGCGGTACAGACTAGTGGAGTGGTGGACTGTGGTATAGGCAACTGTGAAATATGGAGAAAGGTCGACAGAAGGGTGGGACTGGGAAAAAAAAATTGGTTCGGGGACTTGTAGGTGGCCTTTATGCGTGCTTGTTATATTTATAGGGCGATACATACTAAGGGACTGTGGTACACTGTGAAATCCACAGAAGGATGGAGGGTTGGGTGTTTATGCGTGCTATTTTCATGATATTTATTTTAGTTGTTTATCTTTTAATATATTACCTTGTATGTATCGTTAGCTTTTGGAAATGTTTGAATGGTGCACTGACTGGCTGACATTTATAAATTTCGTTGTACATGGTTCATGTTACAATGACAATAAAGAAACTATTCTATTCTATATTTTAGTCAGTGTAGGCAGTACCTACCCCGACGGCACGTGCCTGGTGTAGGGGTGGGAGGGGTGATCACAGACATACATGGCCTATATTAACTGTCCGTCTGGTTCCAGGCTTTGATGCAACCAGCAACGTTCTGGCTGGGAAGCTTTACGATATCCCACTGTTCGGTTCCCTGGCACATTCCTACATCACCTCCTTCACATCCCTGTCGGACGTCACCGGTCAGGTAAGTGTCACCGCGGTATCTCTCAGCCCGGGGTGTGGGTGATGGCACGGTGGCACAGCGGTAGAGTCGCTGCCTCACAGCGCCGGAGACCCGGGTTCCATCCTGACTACGGGTGCTGTCTGTACGGAGTTTGTACATTCTCCCCGTGACCTGCGTGGGTTTTCTCCGGGTGCTCCGGTTTCCTCCCACACTCCAAACGTTACCGATTTGTAGGTTCATTGTCTCTGGTGTGTAGGTCAGTGTTAGTGTACAGGGTGATCGCTGGTGGGTGTGGACTCGGTGGGCCAAAGGACCTGTTTCCACGCTGCATCTCTAAAGTCTAACAACATACGGCCAAACTAACTCTTCACATTGACAAATGCAAGAGGATGCAGTTGTGGGAGAAGCACGCGTAAACACAGCATGGAAACAGGCCCTTCGGCCCTTGTTCAAGAAGGAACTGCAGATGCTGGAAAATCGAAGGTTGACACAAGTGCTGGAGAAACTCAGCGGGTGCAGCAGCATCTATGGAGCGAAGGAAATAGGCGACGTTTCGAAATCCTTCTTCAGGACTGATGTGAGGGTGGGGGGGGGGGGAAGAAAGGAAGAGGAGGAGCTGGAGGGCTGAGGGAGAGCTGAGAAGGGGAGGAGACGGCAAGGGCTGCCGGAAATTGGAGGTCAATGTTCATACCGCTCCCCAAGCGGAATATGAGGTGCTGCTCCTCCAATTTCCGCTGGTGCTCGCTCTGGCCATGGAGGAGACCCAGGACAGAGAGGTCGGATACGGAATGGGAGGGGGAGTTGAAGTGCTGAGTCACCGGGAGATCAGGTTGGTTATTGCGGACCGAGCGGAGGTGTTCGGTGAAACGATCGCCAAGCCTGTGCTTGGTCTCACCGATGTAGAGCAGTTGACATCTAGAGCAGCGGATGCAATAGATGAGGTTGGAGGAGGTGCAGGTGAACCTCTGTCGCACCTGGAAGGACTGCTTGGGTCCTTGAATGGAGTCGAGGGGGGAGGTAAAGCGACAAGTGTAGCATCTCTGGCGGGTGCAGGGGAAAGTGCCCGGGGAGGGGGTGGTACGGGTGGGAAGGGAAGAATTGACCAGGGAAAATTTGGCCCTTTGAGTCTGTGATGACCATCAGAAAACAATAGACACGATACCCATTATATTCTCACCATCTCCCGCTGGATTCAACCACTCACCTACACACTGGGTCAAGGTACAGAGGCCAGTTCACTTACAAACCAGCACGTCTTTGGGATGTGGGAGGAAACTGGAGCACCTGAAGTAAAGCCACGTAGTCACAGGGAGAACATGCTAACTCCGCACACACACACACACACACGCATTTACGCACGTACACACACACAACACACACGCTGCGCACACAGGTATTCACGCACGTACACACACACTCATGCGCACACGCAGACACATCCACTAACACACACACATGCACGCATGCAGACACGCACACACACATCCACTAACACACACACACATACTCACACACATACACACATGCACGCATGCAGACACACACACCCACTAACACACACACACATATACACGCATGCGCACAGACACACACACACCCACTAACACACACACACACCCGCTAACACACACACACACACACGTACACACACCCAGACACACACACACACACACACACACACACACACACACACACCGACACACACACACACACCCACATACACACACACACACACACATACATACACACACCCACTAACACACACACACACACACACACACACACACACACACCACACACACACACACACACACACACACACACCACAGATACACACACACACCACACACACACACACACCCACACACCCCCACAGATACACAGCCAGTGCCCATGGCCAGGATTGAACCAGTGTGCCTGGGCCTGTCTCCGGCAGTGGGAGGTGGGTTTGTTGCGTGGGGTGGGGTGGCGGGGGTAATTGTGGGGGATGGTGATGTCCAGGCTGACGGTGTGCTGGGTGTTGTGTTTGTCACAGACGTTGGTGCCGGCTGGAGGAGACGGAGCAGCACGGGACCTGGTGTCTCTGTGTAGACGGTGGCTCTCACGTGTCTGCACCTTCCTCGTGCTGCCCGAAGACCAGGTCAACATGTCCGAGTTGGCCGCCTTCATCTCCTACGCCTCCTGCTCCCCCAACAACTTTGTGGGTCTGGTGGACACCTACAGTGTGGTGAGGTACACAGCAGGCAACACTTATTCCTTCTCTCCACAGATGCCGCCTGGCCCACTCAGTCAGGGAGTGATACAGTGTGGAAACTGGCCCTTCGGCCCAACTTGCCAACATGTCCCAGCTACACTAGTCCCACCTGCCTGCACTTGGTCTATATCCCCTCCAAACCTGTCCTATCCATGTACCTGTCCAACTGTTTCTTAAATGTCGGGATAGTCCCAGCCTCAACTACCTCCTCTGGCAGCTTGTTCCATACACCCACCACCCCTTGTGTGAAAAAGTTACCCCTTAGATTCCTATTAAATCTTTCCCCCTTCACCTTAAACCTATGTCCTCTGGTCCTCGATTCACCTACTCTGGGCAAGAGACTCTGTGCGTCTACCCGATCTATTCCTCTCATGATTTTATACACCTCTATAAGATCATCTCTTGTCCTCTTGCGCTCCAAGGAATAGAGACCCAGCCTACTCAACCTCTCCCTATAGCTCACACCCTCTAGTCCTGGCAACATCCTCGTAAATCACCTCTGAACCCTTTCCAGCTTGACAATATTTTTCATAGAAACATAGATACATAGAAAATAGGTGCAGGAGTAGGCCGTTCGGCCCTTCGAGCCAGCACTGCCATTCAATATGATTATCGCTGATCATCCCCAATCAGTATCCCCTTCTGGCTTTTCCCCATATCCCTTGATTCCTTTAGCCCTAAGAGCGAAATGTAACTCTCTCTTGAAAACATCCAGTGAATCGGCCTCCACTTCCTTCTGTGGCAGAGAATTCCACAGATTCACAACTCTCTGGGTGAAAAAGTGTTTCCTCATCTCAGCCCTAAATGGCCCATGCCTTATTCTTAAACTGTGAGGTTCTGGACTCCCCCAACATCAGGAACATGATTCCTGCATCTACTCTGTCCAATCCTCTAAGATCCCCTCTCATCATTCTAAATTCCAGTGAATACAAGCCCAGTCGCTCCATTCTCTCATCATATGACAGTCCCACCATTCCAGGGATCAATCTCATGAATCTACGCT
>NW_026576510.1:52500-55000 GCF_028641065.1 Leucoraja erinaceus | reverse complement strand
CTGCAGCCATCGCTGGGCTGTGTCTACAAGGTAACCCCCCCCCCCCCCCCCCACCCCCACCCCACCAAACCCCCTCCTCTCCCTCTGTCATAAGGTCATGTTATAGAAGAATTAAACCATTCGGCCCATCAAGTCTACTCCGCCATTCAATCATGGCTGATCTATCTCTCCCTCCTAACCCCATTCTCCTGCTCTCTCCCCATCATCAGACACCCGTACTAATCAAGAATCTATCTCTGCTTTGAATATATCCACTGATTTGGCCTCCACAGCCTTCCGTGGCAAAGAATCCCACAGATTCACCACCCTCTGATTAAATACATGTCTCCTCATCTCCTTCATGCCCAACATGCCCCATCTACGCTAGTCCCACCTGCCCACATTTGGCCCATATCCTTCCAAACCTGTCCTATCCATACACCTGTGCAAATGTCTTTTAAATGCTGTTATAGTCTCTGCCTCAACTACCTCCACCAGCAAGTCATTGCATGATCCCACCACGCTTTGTGTGATAAAGTTCCCCCTTCACCTTGAACCTATGTCCCCTGGTTCCTATTCCCCTACCTTGGGTAAAAGACTCTGTGCACTCTGCTGCCCTTGTGATGTTCCACAGAGGCAAAGTCTACAGGAGATGTGCGGGACAACTTTTCTACGCAGACGGTGGTAGGTGCCTGTGATGAGTTGCCGGGGGCGGGGGGGGGCAGGTATGATGGAGACTCCTGGATGGACTCACCTGGATATTCAGAGCATAGAGGGATATGGATTAGAGGTGGCACAGAGTCACACAGCATTGAAACAGGAGTCAAAGTCATGACTCAAAGTCATGGAGTAACTCAGCAGGTCAGGCAGCATCTCTGACATTTTGGGTCGGGACCCTCTCATCAGTATGTTGTCTGCCTTGCCGAGGCAGCGTGAAGTGTAGATGGAGTTGATGGAGGGGAGTCTGGTCTGTGTGATGGACTGGGCTACATCCACGACTCTGCATTTTCCTGTGGTCTTGAGCAAGCCGACACTGTGCTTTCTGTGATGTGCTTTCTAATGGTGCATCTGTAGAAGTTTATAATAGTCATACAGAGTGGAAACAGGCCCTTCAGCCCAACTTGCCCACACCAGCCAACATGTCCCAGCTACACTAGTCCCACCTGCCTGCGTTTGGCCCATATCCCTCCAAACCTGTCCTATCCATGTACCTGTCTAACTGTTTCTTAAACGTTGGGATAGTCCCAGCCTCAACTACCTCCTCTGGCAGCTTGTTCCATACACCCACCACCCTCTGTGTGAAAAACATACCCCTAAGATTCATACTCAAGGTGTCCTTGAGACTCTTGAAAGGCGCCCATAAATAAAATTTATTATTATTATTATTAAATCTTTTCCTCTCATGCTTCCTCTCAGGCACGGTGTCGCAGTGGGTAGAGTTGCTGCCTCACAGCGCCATAGACCCGGGTTCCATCCTAACCCACGGGCGCTGTTTGTACGGAGTTTGTACGTTCTCCCAGTGACCTGCGTGGGTTTTCTCCGGGTGCTCCGGTTTCCTCCCACACTCCGAAGACGGATAGGTTTGTAGGTTAATCAGCCTCTGTATATTGTCCCTAGTGTGTGGGATAGAACTAATGAGCGGGGATCGCTGGTCGGCACGGACTCGGTGGGCCGAAGGGCCTGTTTCTGCGCTGTGTCTCTAAACGTGCAAGAGATGATGATCTTGGCATCTTGTTTGGCACAGAGATTGTGGGCTGAAGATGGACACAAAATGCTGGAGTAACTCAGCGGCTCATTGCAGCATCACTGGGGAAAAGGAATGGGTGACATTTCGGGCCTAGTTTCGAGGTACAGCACAGAGACAGGCCCTTTGCCCCCACCGAGTCCGCGCCGACCAGCGATCCCCCGCACACTAACACTAATCCTACACTCGGGAATAGTTTTAACATTTATACCAAGCCTACAAACCTGCACCTCCAGTTTAAATTCCATTTGGAATATTTTGGAGCACCAAGAAACCAAGAACCAAGAAGTCTTCAGAGTGTGGGAGGAAACCGAAGATCTCAGAGAAAACCCATGCTGCGCCAACAGACACGGGCGATGGGGAAAGGGGAGTGCAGCGAGACCAGGGTGTCATGGTACACCAGTCATTGAAGGTAGGCATGCAGGTGCAGCAGGCAGTAAAGAAAGCGAATGGTATGTTGGCTTTCATGGCAGGAGATTTGAGTATAGGAGCAGGGAGGTTCTACTGCAGTTGTACAGGGTCTTGGTGAGACCACACCTGGAGTATTGCGTCCAGTTTTGGTCTCCAAATCTGAGGAAGGACATTATTGCCATAGAGTGAGGGAGTGCAGAGAAGGTTCACCAGACTCACGAAGGAGAACGTACAAACTCCATACAGACAGCACCCGTAGTCGGGATCGAACCTGGGTCCCTACCGCTGCGCCACCGTGAGGCCCATCCTATATCCATGTCCTCCAGAGATGCTGCCTGTCCTCCAGCATTTTGTGTCCATCTTCAG
>NW_026576510.1:0-47500 GCF_028641065.1 Leucoraja erinaceus | reverse complement strand
TGTGCACCGTGGAAGACTTGGTTGTAAATATGCACAGTCTTTTCCTTGATTCAATAGCACGCAAACAAAGGCTATGCCTCGGTACATGTGTCAGTAATAAAATAAACTGGAGGCATGCAATATCATGAGCAGAATGGATCGGGTGGATAAACCTTGCCCCATCTGCAGAGCAAAATGTGTAGGAAGGAACTGCAGATGCTGGTTTAAACTGAAGATAGACACAAAACGCCGGAGTAACTCAACGGGACCGGCAGCATAGAAACATAGAAACATAGACAATAGGTGCAGGAGTAGGCCATTCGGCCCTTCGAGCCTGCACCGCCATTCAATATGATCATGGCTGATCATCCAACTCAGTATCCCGTACCTGCCTTCTCTCCATATCCCCTTAGCCACAAGGGCCACATCTAACTCCCTCTTAAATATAGCCAATGAACTGGCCTCAACTACCTGTGGCAGAGAATTCCACAGATTCACCACTCTCTGTGTGAAAAATGTTTTCCTCATCTCGGTCCTTAAAGTATTCCCCCTTATCCTTAAACTGTGACCCCTTGTTCTGGACTTCCCCAACATCGGGAACAATCTTCCTGCATCTAGCCTGTCCAACCTCTTAAGAATTTTGTAAGTTTTTATAAGATCCCCCCTCAATCTTCTAAATTCTAGCGAGTACAAGCCGAGTCTATCCAGTCTTTCTTCATATGAAAGTCCTGCCATCCCAGGAAATGGTCTGGTGAACCTTCTCTGTACTCCCTCTATGGCAATAATGTCTTTCCTCAGATTTGGAGACCAAAACTGTACGCAATACTCCAGGTGTGGTCTCACCAAGACCCTGTACAACTGCAGTAGAACCTCTCTGCTCCTAATCACAAATCCTTTTGCTATGAATGCTAACATACCATTCGCTTTCTTCACTGCCTGCTGCACCTGCATGCCTACTATCAATGACTGATGTACCATGACACCCAGGTCTCGCTGCATCTCCCCTTTTCCTAATCGGCCACCATTCAGATAATAGTCTACTTTCCTGTTTTTGCCACCAAAGTGAATAACCTCACATTTATCCACATAATATGAAAATAATAATAATAATAAATAATAATAATAAATACTTTATTGATCCCCTCAGGGAAATTCAGATGTCCAGAAGCCCCCAACCAACAAACCCACAGATTCAAAACGAACACAGACAGAAAATACATAGAATACAATGTGGACACTACCTGAGAGCAATAAATACTTAAAAAGACCAATAATTAACAATTAAAAATTAAAAATTGCAAGAATGCATCCCCCTACAGCCTAGCGATCAGTATTATAAAATCTAATGGCTGCAGGGGTGAAGGATCTCCTGAACCGCTCCGTTCTACAGGGCAGGGAGAGGAGCCGGTTGTTGTTCCGAGTGCTCTTTTGACTCTCCAGAATTACATGGAGGGGATGCCTGGGTTTTCCAGGATGCCCTGCACCTTGTGTCTCATACGCCTCTCAAGCACATCCATCCCAGAGTCTACTCTCCCCTCCAGCACTGAGCTAGCTCGTTTAACCAGTTTGACCAGCTTCTTGTTGTTTTTTGCACTAATGCTGTTGCCCCAGCAGACAACAGCGTAGAAAATAACACTTGCAACCACAGTGTTGTAAAACATGTGCAGCATGTCATTACACACATTGAAGGATTTGAGCCTTCTGAGGAAAAATGGTCTGCTCTGGCCTTTTTTGTAGAGGGAGTCAGAGTTGACAGACCAGTCCAGTTTGTTATCAAGGTGCCGTAACCCCCCCCCCCCCCTGCAATTACAACAAATAGACCCAAGACCAAGGTATTTATATGTCTGCACCACCTCAATGTCAGCCCCAGCAGCGTTGACCCCGGCTGAAGGGGGAGATTGGATCTGCCAAAGTTAACCACCATCTCTGTAGTCTTAGGTACACAAAATTGCTGGAGAAACTCAGTGGGTGCAGCAGCATCTATGGAGCGAAGGAAATAGGCGACGTTTCGGGCCGAAACGTCTCCTATTTCCTTCGCTCCATAGATGCTGCTGCACCCGCTGAGTTTCTCCAGCAATTTTGTGTACCTTCGATCTTCCAGCATCTGCAGTTCCTTCTTGAACAACGACATGATCTCTTTAGTCTAGTTGTGGGTTCAGGATGAAAAGTTTCCAGTTCTCTTCACCCCCACCCCCCCCCACACACATAACCAGGCAAAAACATAGACAAAAATAAGGAACTGGTCAACCACTGTTCCTCTATTTATATGGCTGCCTCCTCAATGCCCCCAGTTCCTGAAGGGGGAGCTACACATGCCCACAATCACGCTGTATCATCTGAATATTTCTGTACGTGGCCAATTCCTGTGTCAGACTTGTATCATAGTTTTCTGTAAATGTCTGCTGTATCAGGGGGTGAAGAGGAACGGGGCCAGAACCGTTCCCTGTGGGGCTCCAACATTGCACACCACTGTGCCAGAGACACTGTCCCCCAGCTTGACAAACTGTGGTCGACCCGTCAGGTAGTCGTCTATCCAGGAGATAAATATGGAATCCACCCCCCATCTTCTTAAGCTCGTCATTCAGAATCAGGGGTTGGATGGTGTTGAACGCACTTGAGAAGTCGAAGAACATAATCCTCACATAGCCACCGGGTTTGTCCAAAAAGGAGTAGATCCGGTGCAGGACTGCGTCATCCACACCAATGTTCTTCTGGTACGCAAACTGTAGTGGGCCGAGTGCGTGCTGGACTTGTGGTCTCAGGAGACGAATAAGTAGCTGCTCCATTGTCTTCATGATATGAGATGTAAGGGCCACCGGTCTGTAGTCGTTGATCTCGGTCGGCTGCCCTACTTTGTGAACCGGCACGAGACATGATGTTTTCCACAGACCTGGTACCCTCCCCGACTGGAGACTCAGGTTGAAAATGGTCTGGAGAGGCTCCGCCAGCTGAGCCGCACAGTCTTTCAGTAGCCTGGGGCAAACACCATCAGGGCCAGCTGCTTTACCAGGGCACACGCAGCCTCCTCAGCTCAGCTCTCACCTAGTCCGGCGTGAAGAACAGTTGAGGAGATGCCGGCATAGGAGGTGCTGCAGCTGTGGTGTTGGGGGGGGGCTGCCTCGTGGAGGTGATGGTGGGTGAGAAGCTGCACCTGCAGAGGTGGGAGGGGATACCAGATCAAACCTGTTATAGAACATTGGCCCTGTCCACATCTCCTGACGGCTGGCTTCCCTTCTCCTTGAAGCCAGTAATGGTCTTCATTCCTCTCCACACCTCTTTGATGCTGTTGTGCTGCAGTTTCCTCTCCAGCTTCCTTTTATAGTCCCCTTTTAGAAACATAGAAACATAGAAATTAGGTGCAGGAGTAGGCCATTCGGCCCTTCGAGCCTGCACCGCCATTCAATATGATCATGGCTGATCATCCAACTCAGTATCCCGTTCCTGCCTTCTCTCCATACCCCCTGATCCCCTTAGCCACAAGGGCCACATCTAACTCCCTCTTAAATATAGCCAATGAACTGGCCTCAACTACCCTCTGTGGCAGAGAGTTCCAGAGATTCACCACTCTCTGTGTGAAAAAAGTTCTCCTCATCTCGGTTTTAAAGGATTTCCCCCTTATCCTTAAGCTGTGACCCCTTGTCCTGGACTTCCCCAACATCGGGAACAATCTTCCTGCATCTAGCCTGTCCAACCCCTTAAGAATTTTGTAAGTTTCTATAAGATCCCCTCTCAATCTCCTAAATTCTAGAGAGTATAAACAAAGTCTATCCAGTCTTTCTTCATAAGACAGTCCTGACATCCCAGGAATCAGTCTGGTGAACCGTCTCTGCACTCCCTCTATGGCAATAATGGCCTTCCTCAGATTTGGAGACCAAAACTGTACGCAATACTCCAGGTGTGGTCTCACCAAGACCCTGTACAACTGCAGTAGAACCTCTCTGCTCCTATACTCAAATCCTTTTGCAATGAAAGCTAACATACCATTCACTTTCTTTACTGCCTGCTGCACCTGCATGCCTACCTTCAATGACTGGTGTACCATGACACCCAGGTCTCGCTGCGTCTCCCCCTTTCCCAATCGGCCACCATTTAGATAATAGTCTGCTTTTGCCTGTTTCAAGCTCTTTTTCAGGTCATGCTATACCCTCTTGATCTTTTTCCCGATCACCAACTTTGAGAGCCTTCTTTTTCTCGTTTAGGAGGCTCTTGATGTTGCTTGTAATCCCAGGTTTGTTATTGGGAAAGCAACAAACAGTTCTTACTGGCACAACAACATCCCTGCAGAAGTTGATGTAGTCCGTTATGCATCCAGCCATCCTGTCGATGTCCATACTGCTGTTGAATTCATGTGGCTCCATCAGGCTGTGCATTGAAAGCAGGCCCTCAGTGATTCACAGTCCTCTGGTGTCCACTTTCTAAACAACCAGGTGGTTGTAGGCTGTCTCAGTACACAGGGTTTGTAAGAAGGCCTTAGGTAAACCAGGTTATGATCTGATTTGCCAAGCGGTGGAAAGGCTAAAACACTATAGGCCTCCTTGACATTAACATAGTAGAAGTCAAGTGTCTTATTGTGCCTTGTGGGACAGTCAACATACTGTGAGAAGCCTGACAAGTGGGGGCTGATGTTCACTTGATTGAAGTCCCCTGATAAGGCAATGAGTATGTCCGGGTGTCGGGTCTGTTATCGCGAGACAGTCTCCTGGATGACATCACATGCGACTACAGGCTCCGCTCGAGGAGAAATGTAAACAATAATGGCGACGATGTGGGAGAACTCCCTCGGTACATAATAAGGTCTCAATCCAACCACCAGCAGCTCAATATCCCAACAACAGATCTTATCTTTCAAAGTTATGTGACCTGGATTACACCATCTATTGTTCACCAGCAGAGCAAGACCTCCACCTTTGATCTTCCCACTCGCCTTCGGGTCTCTATCTGCTCATACCCTAATGAAGCCGGATAGATCCACACAGGAGTCCGGGATGTTGTCCGTCAGCCACATGAGGACCTCAGTAAAACATATGAGACTGCACTCATGGTAGACCCGCTGGTTCTTCATAAGGGCCTCCAACTCCTCACACTTGTTATGGAATGAGTTGACGTTCCCCATAAGGATCAATGGCAGACACGGCTTGTATCTCCACCTCCAGGCCCTAAAAGGGCTTTCTCACGGTGTGACCTGAAGATTCAGATTCAATTTAATTGTCATTGTCAGTGTACAGTACAGAGACAACGAAATGCATGAAGCAAGACTTAACAAGAGTTTAACATCGTGGGAACCTTCTGCGATAACAGTACGGCATTCGTGGACCACCGAGGACCTCCGTGGCGCTAACGGCAGGTAGTCGTGTAACTTTGTAAGGTCGGGAGAAAATTCAAACATTTTTGATTTTCTCCCACGAGTGACTTGAGCAGCGTTGCAACATTGTATGAATGCAGATGTCAGTGCGATATCCGTAATGACTCTTGCGGGTACCGTGGGAACTCCTGCGAACGGTAAACCCGGAAGCTTGACAGAAGGGACATAAGGTGAGTAAAAAAGGTGGTCTCAATATCACCAATGGACCATGTGTCCATCGAGGACGTCCCACCTAATTGTCATTGTTTGAGAATCTTTTTCACTGTAAGACTTGCAGAGATGCCTCTCAGAAAAGTGCAAAGAAAGGGGTCAAAGAAAGTCAGAACGTTTTTAGCCATGTAGGTAAATGAGGAGGAGACTCAGCAAGAGAGACAGGTGGAGAGGCAAGAGGAGATGCCAGAGATACCACTGCCTGTGGGCTCCTTGGAGCAGGGAGAGGGTGATCAAGGTGGATTTGAGATTGCCTTCCCAGTAGCTGTTGCCTCCCCAATAGCCTCAGCAGAGGATAACATAAAGGGAAGATGGCAGAAGGTAAGGCCATATAACTTCAACAGGGAACAAGAGGGGGGAACTTGTAGAATGGTACCAATGCAATGAGATTCTCTATGACAAATCCAGAGAGGATTATAGAAATAGGGAGAGAAAGCGCAACCTGCTGGAGACGAAGGCTGCGGAGTATCCCGGGTGCTCATGTGAGTAACTATAACAATAATATATTAGTTTTATGTACAGGAGAACAATTTAATGTTATCCATGATTTAAAAATACAATGCTACAGATGTAAAAGTGCTGTTTTTGCAGTTACCTTCGCCTTATAAGTCTGTCTGTTCCCTGCCCGCTGCAATGTAAAATAGTGGCAGACAGACGACAATGAAAATAACAACAGCCTGTACTCGAACCAATCCGGTATAGGCATGTCCAAATGAGCCAATTCTACGAATGGAGGATATTTATATAGTGTGTGAAAAAAAGTGGCATCATTTGTGCCACGTGATTAACTACACTACAGTCCACGATGGTCATTCACGATTAACGGGAAAGATCGGGAGACGGACAAGTCACTCGCACAAATGACAGAATTGCCAAGTACTGTGGGAACTCTTTATCTACCCCCCCCCCCCCATATATCGTGCGGAACTCGTGCTGGACCACGACCACTTCACTCTGGTGACATCTTGCGTCAGGTCGCACCGTGAGAACCGGCCATTAGTCTGGCCCTTAGCCTGGCACCTGCACGGCAACCACGGACCGGCTTCTTCAGCTCAGACGGAGAATGGTGTTATATTCCGTAAGCTGTCCGTCGCCACATAAGTTCATCCCTCCTATACGCGACTCTACACATGCTGTGTAAAAATTACTGCACAGCAGCAGCGGCAACAGCCAACGCACAAAACACACTAAAGCACTAAATACACTAAACAAAACTCTGAGCTACAAGGACTTGTATCCAAGTCCTTGTCCTTGTCCTTCACAAAAAACTAAACAAAACTAAATAAAACACTAATCAAAACACTAAAACAAAACTCGGAGCTACAACGACTTGCTGCCTCTCAGTTCGGTGCATGCGTAGGAGAATGCATCTGCCATGCATTTTCCCACTCATCCAACCTATCCAAGTCACCTTGCAGTCTCCTAGCATCCTCCTCACAGCTAACACTGCCCCCCAGCTTTGTGTCATCCGCAAACTTGGAGATGTTGCATTCAATTCCCTCATCCAGATCATTAATATATATTGTAAATAGCTGGGGTCCCCGCACCGAGCCTTGCGGTACCCCACTAGTCACTGCCTGCCATTGTGAAAAGGACCTGTTTACTCCTACTCTTTGCTTCCTGTCTGCCAGCCAGTTCTCTATCCACATCAATACTGAACCCCCAATACCATGTGCTTTAAGTTTGTATACTAATCTCTTATGTGGGACCTTGTCGAAAGCCTTCTGAAAGTCCAGATATAACACATCCACTGGTTCTCCCTTATCCACTCTACTAGTTACATCCTCGAAAATTTCTATAAGATTCGTCAGACATGATTTACCTTTCATAAATCCATGCTGACTTTGTCCAATGATTTCACCACTTTCCAAATGTGCTGCTATCCCATCTTTAATAACTGATTCTAGCAGTTTCCCCACTACCAATGTTAGACTAACTGGTCTGTAATTCCCCGTTTTCTCTCTCCCTCCATTTTTAAAAAGTGGGGTTACATTAGCTACCCTCCAATCCTCAGGAACTATTCCAGAATCTAGGGTTTTGAAAATTTGTCACTAATGCATTCACTATTTCTGGGGCTACTTCCTTAAGTACTCTGGGATGCAGCCTCTATGGCCCTAGGGATTTATCGGCCTTTAATCCATTCAATTTACCTAACACCACTTCCCGGCTAACCTGGATTTCACTCAGTTCCTCCATCTCCTTTGACCCCCGGGCCCCTGCTATTTCCGGCAGATTATTTATGTCTTCCTTAGTGAAGACAGAACCAAAGTAGTTATTCAATTGGTTTGCCATGTCCTTGTTCCCCATGATCAATTCACCTGTTTCTGACTGCAAGGGACCTACATTTGTTTTAACTAATCTTTTTCTCTTCACATATCTATAAAAACTTTTGCAATCAGTTTTTATGTTCCCTGCCAGTTTTCTTTCATAATCTATTTTCCCTTTCCTAATTAAGCCCTTTGACCTCTTCTGCCGGTCTCTGAATTTCTCCCAGTCCTCTGGTAGGCTGCTTTTTCTGGCTGATTTGTATGCTTCATCTTTTGTTTTGATACTATCCCTGATTTGCCTTGTTATCCACGGATGCACTACTTTTCCTGATTTATTCTTTTGCCAAACGGATGAACAATTGTTGTAGTTCATCCATGCAGTCTTTAAATGCCTTCCATTACCTATCCACCATCAACCCTTGAAGAATCAATTGCCAGTCTATCTTGGCCAATTCCCGTCTCATACCCTCAAAGTTACCTTTCTTTAAGTTCAGAACCCTTGTTTCTGAATTAATTATGTCACTCTCCATCCTAATGAAGAACTCTGGCCTGTACACAACTCCCACTAGAGTTTTCTGCCCCTTAGTGTTTCGCAGCTCTACCCATATCGATTCCACATCCTCCAAGCTAATGTCCTTCCTTTCTATTGCTTTAATCTGCTCTCTAACCAGCAACGCTACCCCACCTCCTTGTCCTTTCTGTCTATCCCTCCAGAATATTGAATATCCCTGGACCAGCCTTGGTCACCCTGGAGCCATGTCTCCATGATCCCAACTATATCATATTCATTAATAACTTTCTGCACATTCAACTCATCCACCTTATTACGAATGATCCTTGCATTGAGATAGAAAGCCTTCAGGTTTGTTTTTACAACACTCTTACCCCTTATACAATTGTGTAGAAAAGTGGCCCTTTTTGATTTTTGCTCTGGATGTGTCTGCCTGCCACTTTTACTTGTCACCTTGCTACCTATTGCTTCTACCCTCATTTTACACCCCTCTGTCTCTCTGCTCACACATCTAAGAAACCCACCATCTCTTAATCTCTGTTTATTAGCTTTTTCTTCTTTCTCCCCTACATGTTGTGTCTGAGTGCTTCCCTTCTCTGCCTCCTGCCTCACACACTGTGTACTAACTTTCTCTATTTGAGTCCCTCCCCCCAACCGTTCTAGTTTAAAGTCTCCCCAGTAGCTTTTGCAAATCTCCCCGCTAGGATATTGGTCCCCCTCGGGAGAGAAGGAATGGGTGACGTTTCGGGTCTGAAGAAAGGTCTCGACCTGAAACGTCACCTATTCCTTTTCTCCAGAGATGCTGCCGTTCCCACTGAATTTTCTTAGTTTTTGTTTGATAGATACAGCACGGAAACAGGTCTCTCTGCCCACCGAGTCCGCGCCGACCAGCGATCCCTGATCATTAACACTACCCTACACACACTAGGGATAATTTTTTTATACATACACTAAGCCAATTGACCTTGGAACCTGTACGTCTTTGGAATGTGGGAGGAATCCGAAGGTCTCAGAGAAAACCCACGCAGGTCACGGGGAGAAGGTACAAACTCCGTACAGACAGCGCCCGTAGTCGGGATGGAACCCGGGTCTCCGGCGCTGCATTCGCTGTAAGGCAGCAACTCTACCACTGCGCCACCGTGACCAGAGAAGGCATGGACCACGTGCTGGTGGGGGAATGGAAATACAACTGAGTGCTGGAGGAACTCAGCGGGTCAGGCAGCGATGGACAGAAGAGCCTTTCGGGTCAGGACCCTTCTTCAGTCTGATCCGAAACATCCGTGCATTTCCCTCCACAGATGCTGCCTGACAAAGTGACTTTACACTTTGTGTTTCCCGCAAGATTCCAGTACCTGCAGTTCCTTGTGTCTCTACACTGGGCAACTGTAGATGGATTCTTCGAGTCTGAAGGAAAGTCTTGGACCGAAACGTCACCCATTCCTTCTCCCCAGAGATGCTGCCTGTCCCGCTGAGTTACTCCAGCTTTTTTGTGTCTATCTTCGGTTTAAACCAGCATCTGCAGTTCCTTCCTGCACATAGATAGATTCTTGATTAGTACGGGTGCCAGAGGTTATGGGGAGATGGCAGGAGAATGGGGTTAGGAAGGGGAGATAGATCAGCCATGATTGAATGGCGGAGTAGACTTGATGGGCTGAATGGCCTAATTCTACTACTATCACTTATGAATGATGAATGATGAATTTTACTTTAGTTTAGAGATACAGTGTGGAAACAGGCCCTTCAGCCCACCAAGCCCATGCTGACCAGTGATTACCTACACTAGTACTATCCTACACACACGAGGGACAATTTACAGAAGCCAATTAACCTACAAACTCGTGCATCATTGGAGTGTGGGAGGAAACCGGAGCACCCGGAGAAAACCCACGCAGTCACAGGGAGAACGTACAAACTCCGTACAGACAGCACCCATGGTCAGGATGGATCCCGGGTCTCTGGCGCTGTGAGGCAGTAACTATCCCCGCTGCGCCACTAATTTGGTACGGGTGGGTAGCTGATGGTTGGCAGTGGGCATGCTGGGCTGAAGGGCCTATAACTGTGGCCGGGAGGAGGGAGGAGCGTTCGGGTAGAAGGCAGAGTTGGCCTACCATTTGTAACTGTGCATGTCTTGGCATTTCAGATCACCATGAACCTTCCTACCACAGCGGAGATCAGGAGCCATGCCCAGCGTTCCCTGAATAATCTCCCCCTAAAGCACAAACACCTCCAGGGGCCCGTCCCATACCAGGTAGGACACCACACCCACAACTGCTCCTCTTGGCTAACTCACCTAGTTTAATGTAGTTTAAGGCCCTGTCCCACTTACGTGTCCTTGGCACGCAAATTACGCGACCTCGTGGTCACGTTGAGGTGCACGGGCATCGTAGGGCCGCGCGGGGCCGGGTCCCACTGAGAATCGCAGAGGGGTGTGTGGGAACGATGGTTGTGCGCGGTATCGCGCGGGGCTCCGAAATCTTTGCGCGCCAACGGCCTCTCGCGTAACTGACGGCCAAAGTGGGACAGGCCCAAGACCCTGGCGTGACGCAACGCCTCACCTCCAACAGCAGCAGAAGCAGGCAAACGATCACCGAACTCGGCCTGGGGCTCACGGCCGTTGCGGTCCGGATCCGCCCCCACTCCTACTCCCAGACCGGGGCCAAGAAAATTGAAGATGGACACAAAATGCTGGAGTAACTCAGCGGGACCGGCAGCATCTCTGGAGAGAAGCATTGGGTGACGTTTCGGGTCAAGACCCTTTTTTTTCAGTCTGAAGAAGAGTCTCGACACGAAACGTCACCCATTCCTTCTCTCCAGAGACGCTGCCTGTCCCGCTGAGTTACTCCAGCATTTTGTGTCTACCTTCGGTTTAAACCTGCATCTGCAGTTCCTTCTCACGCATGCTCCCTCTTGGATGTTGGTCCAATGAACCGTCGTAGAGCTACCCAGCAGAGAAACAGGCCCACTTGTCCATGCCGACCGAGCTGGGACGCTGGGCTAGTCCTACCCACCACAGACAGTGGTGGAGGTCAAGTCATTGGGTATTTTTAAAGCGGAGGTTGACAGATTCTTGATTGGTACGGGTGTCAAAGGTTATGGGGAGAAGGCCGGGGAATGGGGTTGAGAGGGAAATATAAATCAGCCATGATCGAATGGCGGAGTCGACTCGATGGGTCGAATGGCCTAATTCTGCTCCTATGTCTTATGAACTTATGCATTTGACCCCTAACCTTCTACACCCTTCCCAAGGGTTTCAAGAGATAATTAGGAGATCATTTGTGGGTGGCTATTAATGATGTTCATGTTCTAGGAGTAGAATTCGGCCAATTCGGCCCATCAAGTCTACTCCGCCATTCAATCATGGCTGATCGCTGCCTCCTAATCCCATTTTCCTGCCTTTCTCCCTATAACCCTTGGCACCCGTTCTAATCAATAATTTGTCTATCTCTGTCTTAAAAATATCCACTGACTTGGCCTCCACAGCCCTCTGTGGCAGTGAGTTCCACAGATTCACCACCCTCTGACTAAAGAAGTTCCTCCTCATCTCCTTTCTAAAAGAACGGCCTTTAATTCCGATTCTGTGACCTCTGGTCCTAGACTCTCCCACTAGTGGAAACATCCTCTCCACATCCACTCTATCCAAGCCTTTCACCATTTCTGTACACTTCAATGAGGTACCCCCTCATCCTTCTAAACTCCAGCGAGTACAGGCCCAGTGCCGACAAACGCTCATCAGATGTTAACCCACTCATTCCTTGGTGTCTCTCTCCCTGAAGGGGTGTTCAGAAGCCTGATAACAGAGGGGAAGAAGCTGTTCCTGAGTCTGGTGGTGCGCGCTTTCAAGCTTCTGTTCCTTGAGCCGGACGGGAGCGGGGAGAAGGGGGAATGACCAGGGCGGGAATGTGGAGTTGTGTGGTTTTGAGCTTCTTGTGGCGTTTGCTGCCCTTGGATCTGGCGGGCTGTGTAAGTGTGGGTCTCTCTTTGTCTCTCTGCAGGTGGCCGTCTCCACGAGGCTTCAGCAGGTTCTGGGGGAGCTGATGGAGGAGGGGATCCCTACCCCCGGGCAGGCCTCCCCCTGCCCCACCTCCCTCTCTGTAGCTGCCAGCAGTTAGAGGATCCAGGCTCACCCGCGGCCTTAACCCACCCCCCGGGTAGGGAAGCCCTGCGTACAGGTTTACAGGTACCTCAAGGTGCTCACCTCCACCAGGTGGATTGGTAGAGTTGCTGCCTCACAGCGCCAGAGAACCAGCTTCCATCCCGACTACGGGTGCTGTCTGTACAGAGTTTGTACGTTCTCCCCGTGACCTGCGTGGGTTTTCTCCGGGTGCTCTGGTTTCCTCCCACAACTCCAAAGACGTGCGGGCTTGTATGCTAATTGGCTTCGGTATAATATAGAACATAGAAACATAGAAAATAGGTGCAGGAGTAGGCCATTCGGCCCTTCGAGCCTGCACCGCCATTCAATATGATCATGGCTGATCATCCAACTCAGTATCCCGTACCTGCCTTCTCTCCATACCCCCTGATCCCCTTTAGCCACAAGGGCCACATCTAACTCCCTCTTAAATATAGCCAATGAACTGGCCTCAACTACCTTCTGTGGCAGAGAGTTCCACAGATTCACCACTTTCTGTGTGAAAAAAGTTCTTCTCATCTCGGTTTTAAAGGATTTCCCCCTTATCCTTAAGCAGTGACCCCTTGTCCTGGACTTCCCTAACATCGGGAACAATCTTCCTGCATCTAGCCTGTCCAACCCCTTAAGAATTTTGTAAGTTTCTATAAGATCCCCTCTTAATCTCCTAAATTCTAGAGAGTTCTCTCCATACCCCCTGATCCCCTTAGCCACAAGGGCCACATCTAACTCCCTCTTAAATATAGCCAATGAACCGGCCTCAACTACCTTCTGTGGCAGAGAATTCCACTGGGCCTGTACTCTCTGTGTGAAAAATGTTTTTCTCATCTCGGTCCTTAAATACTTCCGCCTTATCCTTAAACTGTGACCCCTTGTTCTGGAAATTGTAAATTGTCCCTAGTATGTGTGGGACAATGCTAGTGTACGGGAGAAGGGGGGTCGCTGGTCGGCACGGTCTTGGTGGGCCGAAGGGCCTGTTTCCGCGCTGTATCTGTACAGTAAAGTCTATCGCCACTCCTCGCCACAGCCTATTAGCTTGGCAATAGTAGATGTCACATAGTAACCCAATCCAATTGTTAGCAACACAGCCAATTGGGGAAGGACCAAACCACTGCCCACTCAATGGTCCATTCCTTACAGTCAAGATGAACACACCATGCTGGGGTAACTCAGCGGGACAGGCAGCATCTCTGGAGAGAAGCAATGGGTGGTGTTTCGGGACAAGACCCTTCTTGAGGCAAACGTCACACAATCCTGTCCCGCTGAGTTACTCCAGCATTTTGTGTCTACGGTGTAGACAAACATCTGCAATTCCTCCCTGCACATTTCTTACAGATGTGTTGTATCCTATCCCCTCATATCAGCTCCTGTGCCTTACTGATTCAACAATCAATGAACTGCAGATGCTGGTTTAAAAAAGAAGTCACAAAGTGCTGGAGTAACCCAGCGGGCCAAGCAGCATCTCTGGAGAACATGGATAGCTGATGCTTCGGACTGAAGGATTGCCGACCCGAAATGACACCCATTCTTTTTAGAAACATAGAAAATAGGTGCAGGAGGAGGCCATTCGGCCCTTGGAGCCAGCACCACCATTCATTGTGATCATTGCTGATCGTCCCCAATCAATAACCCGTGTCTGCCTTCTCCCCATATCCCTTGATTCCACTAGCCCCTAGAGCTCTATCTAACTCTCTTAAATCCATCCAGTGATTTGGCCTCCACTGCCCTCTATGGCAGGGAATTCCACAAATTCACAACTCTCTGGGTGAAAACCTTTTCTTTCACCTCAGTCTCCAGAGATGCTTCCTGGATTTTAGTTTAGTATAGAGATACACCGTGGAAACAGGCCCGTTTGGTCCGAGCCCGCACCGACCAGCGATCCCCACAGACTGGAGACATTATACACTTATACCAAGTATACAAACCCAAGCCAATTAACCTACAAACCTGTCCGTCTTTGGAGTGTGGGAGGAAACCGAAGATCCCGGGGAGAACGTACAAACTCCGTACAGACAGCGCCCGTAGTCAGGATTGAACCCGGGTCTCCGGTGCTACAAGCGCTGTAAGGCAGCAACTCTACCGCTGAGCCACCGTGACCGCCCTGCTGAGTTTCTCCAGCACTTTGTGCCTTTGCTTGTTTCAATACTTCCTCAACGCTGGGGGAACATCTGCCTCCACCACCACCTCAGGCAGTACAGTCCCGTCCCCAACCATTCTTTGTGCATCCACTCTAAACCTCCCACCCTAAACCCAGTCCCTCCCAATTCTCAGACACTCCAGGACCATCCTGAAGATGGCAGTAGATGCCAGTAGCTGCCCCTGGAACTGTTCATGTGTCAGATGTTCACCATTGCTCCAGTGACGCATGGACTACCCGTTACAAACCCTGCCACCCATTACGATCCTGCCATTACACCTTCAGTGCCTACACACCAACCAGTTGATTACAACACACTCATTGTATGAGCTACCATAGACTCATAGAGTACAGAAATAGGCCCTTCGGTCCAACTCATCCATGCTGACCGAGATGCCACATCTATGCTGGTCCCACCCGTGCAAAGTACTATTGATACAGAGTCATTATATATCATAACAAGTACTTTAATCAGAATACATACAGAGACCATCGAAAGGAGTACTGTGGGCTCGAATCGTAAGTCGAACGAACCAACATGGCTACCAGGTGGTAGTGTGGAAACCTGACATGGATTATAGATCAGGTCGGCAGCAGCAAAACCAGGCACAGATCAAATCAGCAATACTGTTTGATCTACATCCTCCTCCTTAGGCTTTCGCCCAGAAGGCAAACAGAAAGCATGCAGGAGTAATATGTATATAAAGCTATAAAATGAACTATCTACAGCAGTGGTTCCCAACCTTTTTTAGCTCATGGCCCCCTTGGGATCTTTTAATTTTTCTGTGCCCCTCCCTGACATTATTAGCGGAAAAAAAAGACTTCAATATTATAATACCTTCCATAGCGATATCAGTGTCTATTAATTGCACATATATTCTCTTTTATTCTATTCCACAAACATCAAAAATATTTCAACTACATAGATTTAAATTTATTAGGAGTGAAATTTATTAGCTCTGTGGCCCCCTTCATTGAACCTGTGGCCCCCTAAATCCCAACATTTTTCTGTGCCCCCCCTGAAATTTGCCATATGGCCCCAGGCTGGGAATCACTGGTCTACAGTAAAGCAATGTAGGATATATTGCAAGTAATATAAGTAACGTTGGTTATAGTCCAAGATCTGCGTCTAGACATAATCCCCGTATCTAGCCACAGACTTGCTGACACGTACAGTACAGGCCTTCAGCCGTGTCCCTCACAGGAGATGTCGCCACAGGCCCGCCCGGCCTTCATCGGGAGTTCCGTAGCAGGCGATGACTCAACCAGGGCACTGCAGCTTCACAATACTGACCGAATGGACCTCGCTTCCCCCATATGTGAGAAGAGTCAACATTGCTGGGTTTTAATAGCTGTACCTTCCTCAGACGATTAAACTGTTCCCGAGACAAAACGTTGCATTTGGCCCAAGTGTCGATTTTCATCTCAATCACTTTATATTGTTTACTGTTACGGTGACCATTGGCTCACTATTCTGCACATGTTGTGTGATCAGCCATGATCATATTGAATGGCGGTGCAGGCTCGAAGGGCCGAATGGCCTCCTCCTGCACCTATTTTCTATGTTTCTATGTGATAATAGAATGTGCCTGCAGAATGATTCCATCGACCATTGGCCTCTAGTCCATGTTGCTATCGGACAAATCTGACGGCCTCAGCCTGCAGCAAATATATGGGCTGCTTTTCCTGCTCTCTGTTAGGTCGGGATCTGCAACATCTCCAGAAATGGTTCCGCTGGTAATCAGCATTCCCTTCCGTTTATTGTTTGGCCTTAATTTTCTGTCCGAGACAAACTGGCCATTGAAGGTGGGGTTGTCAAAAAAGGGCCACAAGGCAGTGATTCCGGCTTCATCTCCTGCGAGGAGAAGGAGCATGTTTGCACCGATCATTGCCTGCTTGTCATGAGAAGTCGCAGCAATGATCAAATCACATACTATCGCGCAAAGGTACGCCACCGCTGTCCGATTCTGCTGTCGAAGACGAGTGGGTCAGGTTTTCGGAAAGCTTCAGCCATGTTTGAGACTATGAAAAGTCTTGTAAATAACAGGCAAAGTCGAACCGAAATCCCACTTCTGACACCATGTGCAAAAAGTTCTATTGATACAGAGTAATTATACATCATAACCAGTACTTTAATTAGAATACATACAGAGACCATCGAAATGAGTACTGTAGGCTCGGAGTCGTAAGTTGAACTAACTAGCATGCCACAAGGTGGTAGTGTGGAAACCTGACATGGATTATGGATCAGGTCGGCAGCAGCAAAACCAGACACGGATCAAATCAGCAATACTGTTTGATCTGCACCACCTGCCTGCGTTTGGCCCATGACCCTCCAAAACCTTTCCTATCCATGTTCCTGTCCAAATCTCTTTTAAATGCCATTGTAATGCCTGCTTTAACTACCTCCTCTGGCGTATATCCATATGTAAAAAAAGGTATTAAATTTTATTCCTATTAAATCTTTCCCATCTCACCTTGTTGTTGATTCCCCCACCCTGGGTAAAAGATTCTGTGCATGCACTCTATCTATTTCCCTCATAACCTCTATAAGATCACACCTCATCCTTCTGCACTCCAAGGAATAGAGTCCTAGCCAGCCCAACCTCTCCCTGTCACTCAGACATTTACTCATCTATTTCCCTGGTGATCTTATCTATGAAGGTCAACCAAGGAATAAGTAACGACGGCTGCACAATATGCCTGTTACAATCCTCTCATTACACAGTGTCCCTCTATCCTTCCCACTTCACCCAGCTACTCCATGTCTGAAGGGTCCCGGCCCATTTGTCTATTCTCCTCCACAGATGCTGCCTGTCCTGCTGAGTTCATCTTCCTCTTGCATTTTGTTCATTACCACCAGGCGCTGAGGTGCAGTGAAAAGCGTTGTATTATATCGTATCCAATGATATCAGATAATATTATAAATATAATCGTCAAACTCCAGTACAACAGGTAGAGCAAAGGGGAAGATACAGAGTGCAGAATATAGTTCTCAGCATTGTAGCGCATCAGTTCCACAGACAAAGTCCAATGTCCGCAATGGGGTAGAGGTGAATCGGACAGTACACTAGCTTATGGAAGGACCGTTCGGAAGCCTGACAGAGGGGAAGCAGCTGTTCCTGAGTCTGGTGGGCGAGATATATATATATATATATATATATATATATATATACTGG
The DNA here is from genome assembly GCF_028641065.1 of Leucoraja erinaceus. Taxonomy (NCBI): domain Eukaryota; kingdom Metazoa; phylum Chordata; class Chondrichthyes; order Rajiformes; family Rajidae; genus Leucoraja; species Leucoraja erinaceus. The sequence goes on along the minus strand of NW_026576510.1, from coordinate 29,726 downwards.
ACTAAGTGGGACACATTGGGTCCCAACATCACACGGGAGGGCTGGTCACCAACGCAATATTCCACCTCTCCACCAATTCCAATATTGCTCGCCAGTGGGGGGGGCTGTCTGTTGCGCTAGTATGCGTGTTGCGGGCTGAAGGTACTGGTTTCCAGAGGGCTAGTATAGACATTGTGGGCCGAATGGATTCTTGGGCTGGCATCCAACAGTTGCAATGATTTTAAAAGCCAAAGCAAACAATTGGGCTGCAGCCACCTGAAACCAAAATTCATTTTGTGAACACAAACTTGTTGATAAGGCGAGGCAAACAATTGGGCTGCAACCACTTTAGAGCCGCATCGAGGGGACTCACCGTGGAGTAGACGTGCGTTCAGTGTTATTCGCAGCTCAGAGAGACGTGACCCTCTCGCTTCCTGGGTCTGGCAGAGACTGAGTGAGGCACTACACTTCCGGGTTTTATAGTCCCTCCCCCTGCAGAGAGAATGGGGAATTTTTTTAAAACATTAATATCTCTCTGATTTTTCATTCCGGGGAAAAATCCTCTGGTCCCGGAAGGCGGAGGGGGGCTCTGAGCGAGGTGGACAAAAATGACGGCTGTTGGTGGTGGCGTTCTCTCGGAAATCTCAGCACAGTGGGCCAAAAGCGGTCAAGATCAGACTTTTAGTAATATAGATATACTCATACATACATACATAGATATATATATAGAAGATAGACACAAAATGCTGGAGTAACTCAGCGGGACTGGCAGCATCTCTGGAGAGAAGGAATGGATGACGTTTCGGGTCAAGCCCTTTCTTCAGGGATATATATTTTATTATATACACGCTCACATACGTACAAGTCAAGTCAAGTCAAGTCAAGTTTATTTGTCACATACACATACGAGATGTGCAGTGAAATGAAAGTGGCAATGCTCGCGGACTTTTGTGCAAAAGACAAACAACAAAACAACCAAACAAATTATAAACACAATCATAACACACATATTCTTATTCATAATAAATAATAGAAGGAAAAACGTTCTGTAGAGTTAGTCCCTGGTGAGAAAGGCGTTTACAGTCCGAATTGCCTCTGGGAAGAAACTCCTTCTCAACCTCTCCATTCTCACTGCATGGCAACGGAGGCGTTTGCCTGACCGTAGCAGCTGGAACAGTCCGTTGCAGGGGTGGAAGAGGTCTCTCGTGATTTTGTTTGCTCTGGAGTTGCACCTCCTGTTGTATAGTTCCTGCAGGGGGGTGAGTGAAGTTCCCATAGTGCGTTCGGCCGAACGCACTACTCTCTGCAGAGCCTTCTTGTCCAATGATAGTGCAATAATAACCTTAATAGTTTTGAGCTTATTTGAGGTTGTAGGGTTTAATAGCCTGATGGCCGTAGGGAAGAAGCTGTTCCTGAACCTGGACGCTACAGTTTTCAGGCACCTGTACCTTCTTCCCGATGGCAGGGGTGATATGAGTGTGTGGCCAGGGTGGTGTGGGTCTCTGATGATGCTGGGGCTGCCTTTTTGAGGCAGCGACTCCTGCAAGTCCCTATAAGCGTGAGGGAACAAAGAACTGCACACGCTGGTTAATGCACAAGTGCTGGAGTAACTCAGCGGGTCAGGCAGTGAAAAGCTTCTGTGGCGTGCTAACCAGTCAGCAGAAAGACAACACGTGATTACAATCGATCCATTTACACCAGTGTAATAGTGAATAACGTTTCGTGCAAGGTAAAGCCATCAAAGTCTGGTGAAGGATAGTCCAAGGGTGATCAAAGAGGGAGATAGAGAATACTGATGCACTTGCCCACACCGGCCAACATGTCCTAACTACACTAGTCCCACCTGCCCGCATCTGCTCCATATTAGCCCTGTCCCAGAGCACGAGTTCATTCCAAGAGCTCTCCCGAGTTAAAAAAAAATCAAACTCGTGGTAAGCACGGAGAATGAACGTAGCGGGTACGTCGGAGCTCGGGGACGTCTTTTAGCGGCTCGTAACGCTAACGGCAGGTACTCGGGAAGACTCGCTAACGGCAGGTAAGCACGGGAAGACCCGTGAAGATTTTTCAACATCATGAAAAATGTCCACGAGAGCCCCGAGTACCAACAAGTGGCCATTACCGTAAATCTCCCGAGTTGGAATCAGGGCAAACTCGGGAGAGCTCTTGGAATGAACTCGCACCGTGGGACAGGGCTTTTACCCTCCAACCTGTCCTATCTATGTATAGTCTGAAGAAGGGTTTCGGCCCGAAACGTCACCAATTTCCTTCGCTCGATAAATGCTGCCTCACCCGCTGAGTTTCTCCAGCATTTTTGTGTACCTTCGATTTTCCAGCATCTGCAGTTCCTTCTTGAACGCTATCTATGTATCTGTCTGTTTCTTAAATGTTGGGATAGTCCCTGCCTCAACCACCTCCTCTGGCAGCTTGTTCCATACACCCACCACCCTTTATGTGAAAAAGTTGCCTCTCAGATTCCTATTAAATCGTTTCCTTTACCTTAAACCTATGTCCTCTGGTCCTCGATTCACCTGGTCTGGGCAAGAGAGTCTGTGCATCTATTCCTCTCATGATTCTATACACTGTCATGATTTTATGATTTTAAATTCACCAAGAAAGTGTCAAATCAAAATGGAAAGTGGTGGGCAAGTCAGCAGTGGGTGGTGACTGTGCAGAGTGAAAGGTGCCTGTCAGAGACTCTTGGCAACTGGAACAGTGAGCAGACAAATACAACACATAATCCTCCGCCATTTCCGCCTCCTCCAACGTGATCCCACCACTCGCCACATCTTCCCATCTCCCCCCATGTCTGCCTTCCGCAAAGACCGCTCCCTCCGCAACTCCCTTGTCAATTCTTCCCTTCCCTCCCATACCACCCCCTCCCCGGGCACTTTCCGTTGCAACCGCAAGAAATGCAACACCTGTCCCTTCACCTCCCCCCTCGACTCCATTCAAGGACCCAAGCAGTCGTTCCAGGTGCGACAAAGGTTCACCTGTATCTCCTCCAACCTCATCTACTGCATCCGCTGGCTCTAGATGTCAGCTGATTTACATCGGGGAGACTAAGCGGAGGTTGGGCGATCGTTTTGCCGAACACCTCCGCTCAGTCCACAATAACCTACCTGAACTCCCGGTGGCTCAGCACTTCAACTCCCCCTCCCATTCCCAATCCGACCTCTCTGTCCTGGGTCTCCTCCATTGCCAGAGTGAGCAACACTGGAAATTGGAGGAACAGCACCTCATATTCCGCCTGGGCAGCTTGCATCCTGATGGCATGAATGTTGAATTCTCCCAATTTTGCTAGCCCTTGCTGTCTCCTCCCCTTCCTTAACCCTCGAGCTGTCTCCTCCCATCCCCCGCCCTCGGGCTCCTCCTCCTCCCCTTTTTCCTTCCTTCTCCCCTCCCACCCCCCATCAGTCTGAAGAAGGGTTTCAGCCCGAAACGTCGCCTATTTTCTTCGCTCCATAGATACTGCTGCACCCGCTGAGTTTCTCCAGCAATTTTGTGTACCAGTGAGCAGACAAGTTGGTTTCAAATTGCAGAGGATGAGACAGGGTGGGTCCAGGATTTCCCTGGTGATAGATGCGGACAGGGAGAGAAGACCGAGATAAAACACTCGGAAAGCTGTCAAAAGCAGTTCAGTTTATTGTCACGTGTACCGAGGAACAGTGAAAGGCTTTCGTTGTGTGCTAATCAGTCAGCAGAAAGACTGGAGATGGGTCTCGACCAGAAAGGTCACCCATTCTTTCTCCAGAGATGCTGCCTGTCCCACTGAGTCACTCCACTCTTATCTTCAGCAGAAAGACAAAACATGATTACAATCGAGCCATTTACAGTGCACAGATAGATACGATAGAACTTTATTTAACCCAGGAGGGAAATTGATCAAGGAAACATAAGGGAATAACGTTTAGTGCAAGTAAAGTCCGATCAAGGATAGTACGAGGGCCACCAATGAGGTAGATAGTAGTTCAGCACTGCTCTCTAGTTGTGGTAGGATGATTTAGTTGCCTGATAACAGCTGGGAGGAAGCACCGTGAATATGGAGGTGTGCGTTTTCACACTTCTCAGAATCAGAATATGCAGGCAAAAGACCAGAGGGCACAGGTTTAAGGTGAGAGGAGAAAATTGTAAAGGTGATGAATGATGATGTTTACACAGAATGGTAGGTTTGGCACAGATTGGGTGGTCACGGTGGCGCAGCGGTAGAGTTGCTGCCTTACAGAAAATGCAGCGCCAGAGACCCGGGTTCAATCCCGACTACGGGTGCTGTCTGTACGGAGTTTGTACCTTCTCCCCGTGGGTTTTCTCCGAGATCTTCGGTTTCCTCCCACATTCCAAAGACGCGCAGGTTTGTAGGTTAATTGGCTTGGTAAATGTAAAAATTGTCCCTAGTGGGTGTAGGATAGTGTTAGTGTGCTGGGATCGCTGACCCAGTGGGCCAAAGGGCCTGTTTCCGTGCTGTATCTCTAAACTAAGATGGGCCGAAGGGCCTGTTCCATTGCTGTACTGCTCTATGTTCTCCAATACCAGAGATAGTTGAGTTTATTATTGTCACATGTACAGTGAAAGGTTGGAAACAAGAACTGCAGATGCTAGTTGATACCAAAGGAAAACACAAAGTGCTGGAGTAACTCAGCGGGTCAGGCAGCATCTGTGGCGAGGACAGGTGACATTTCAGGTTGGGACCCTACTTCAGACTGATGGTGGTCAAGGGGAGGGGGGGGAGAAAGCTGGAAGAGAGGTTGGAGAGGGACAAAGACAGCCGCGGTAGAGTTGCTGCCTTAAGTCCCTGTCCCGCGATGCGAGTTTACCCAAGAGTTCTCCCGAGTTTAAAATAAAAATCAAACTCGTGGTAAGTTCGTCAAATGTACGTGGCGGGTACGTCGGAGCTCGTGGATGTCTCGTAGCGGCTCGTAACACTAACGGCAGGTACTCGGGAAACGCGGAAACTCGTGAAGTTTTTTCAACAGTGAAAAATTTCCAAGAGTAAAAAAATACTCGTGATGAGGTTCCATTTTTTAAATTAACTCGGGGGAGCTCTTTGGGTAAACTCACATCGTGGGAGAGGGGCTTTACAGCGTCAGAGACCCGGGTTCGATCCCGACTACGAGCGCTGTCTGTGCAGAGTTTGTACGTTCTCCCCGTGACCTGCGTGGGTTTTCTCAAAGATCTTCGGTTTCCTCCCACACTCCAAAGACGTAGGTAAATTGGCTTAGTGAAAGTGTAAATTGTCTCTAGTAGGTGTAGGATACTGTTAATGTGCTGGGATGGCTGGTCGGTGTGGACTCGGTGGGCCTATTTCTGCGCTGTATCTCCAAACTAAACTATTCCTTTTCTCTAGAGATGCTGTCTGACCCGCTGAGCTACTCCAGCTTTTTGTGTCTATCTTCAGTTTTTAACCAGCATCTGCAGTTCCTTCCTCCACCTTCCTTCCTCCAGCTTCACAATTTGCAATTTTCCCATCCTTTAGTCTCACAACGTCACCTATCCACGTTCTCCCGAGATGCTGCCTGACCTACAGAGTTACTCCATCATTTTGTGTCTTTATTCCCCGCCTATCACTTGCCGGGATTTGTCCCACCCCCCCACTCCTCTTCCAGCTTTTTCCCCTTTCCCTCCCCTCCACAGCAATCGTCGACCTGAAACATCATCTTGTATCCATTTCCTCCACAGATGCTGCCTGGCCCGCTGAGTTCCCCCAGCACAGTGTTTTACACAAGATCCCAGTGTCTGCTGTTCCTCGTGTCTTATCTTAGCAGTCCCTTGTCTTGGCCATGATTTTAACGTTGAATCTGTTCTCCCGGGCTAAAATGACGTATAGAGTCCACTTACATTGGAATACTTACAAGAGGCGGCACGGACAGTGGAGTTGCTGCCTCACAGCGCCAGAGACCCGGGTTTTCGACCCCGACTGCGGGTGCTGTCTGTAAGGAGTTTGCACATTCTCGCTTTGATCACGTGGGTTTTCTCCGGGAACGCCGGTTTCCTCTGACACACTTACTTGCTTACTTACTGCACGGTGGCGCAGCGGTAGAGTTGCTGCCTCACAGCGCCAGAGACCCGGGTTCGACACCGACTACGGGTGCTGTCTCTACAGAGTTTGTACGTTCTCCCTGTGGCCACGTGCGTTTTCTCCGAGATCTTCGTTTTCCTCCCACACTCCAAAGATGGTTAATTGGCTTCAGTAAATTGTAAACTTGACCCTGGTATGTGCAGGTTTGTGTAGTCGGTGGTCGGTGCAGACTCAGTGGGCCGAAGGGCCTGTTCTGTGCTGCATCTCTAAGGTCTGAAGGAATGCCACAACCACAGAGCCTCCCTGTGTCTATCATTCATGATTCAATAAACACTGTTCTACATTTCTTTTTACGTTAAATTCTTTTCATTCAATGTCTGCGAGTCGAACAATCAAGATTTCAGTGAATGGAGGTTTAATCATGAATTGATTCAAGTTGAGTTTACTGTTATATCCACGTACAGTGAGGTAAGATACAGGTACAATGAAAATCGTGCTTACAGCAGCATCACAGCTACAGAGACAGACAGCACACACAAACACATGACTTGTACATCAATTACACATAACATTTCTAAAAGAAAACTGTGAAAATACCCAGACATTAGTGCAAAACATAATGAGAACATGTCCATGGTACAAGTCCATGGGGCAGCACGGTGGCACAGCGGTAGAGTTGCTGCCTCACAGCGCCAGAGACCCAGGTTCCATCCTGACTACGGGTACTGTCTGTACGGAGTTTGTACATTCTCCATGAGACCGCGTGGGCTTTCTCCGGGTGCTTCAGTTTCCCAAAGGCGTACAGGTTTGTAGGGATAGATAGATAGATAGATAGATAGATAGATAGATAGATAGATAGATAGATAGATAGATAGATAGATAGATAGATAGATAGATAGATAGATAGATAGATAGATATAGATAGATAGATAGATAGATAGATAGATAGATAGATAGATAGATAGATAGATAGATAGATAGATAGATAGATAGATAGATAGATAGATAGATAGCCTTTCATTGTCATTCAGACCGAAGTCTGAACGAAATTGCAGCAGTCATACATATAATACAATACAATAAAACAACAATAAACACATATTAACATCCACCACAGTGAGTCCACCCAGCATCTCCTCACTGTGATGGAGGCAAAAGTCTTAGGTCTGCAGTCTCTTCCCTCCTCTTCTCCCTCTGCGCTGCCTTAGGTTAAATGGCTTAGGTTAAATGCCTTTGGTAAATTTGTAAATTGTCCCCATTGTGTGGGATGGTGTTAAGTGTGCGGGGATCGCTGGTCGGCACAGACTCGGTGGGCCGAAGGGCCTGTCTCCGCACTGTATCTTTCCAAACTGCCTAAAAGAAGTACAAGAGGTGGTGTTCTGTTGCTAATGTAGGATTAGGGTCGTGCGGGTCGGTTCAAGAACCTGATGGTTGTAGGCAAGTAGTTGTTCCTCAGCCTGGTGGTGTGGGAAAAATAGCAAGCAAACAGGCCAACTCATCCATAACAAGATGCGGAACAAGATGTCTACCATCGTTATTCCCTGCATTTGAGATGGCCACCCCTCAAAGGCCGCAGCAGAATCATAGAAACATAGAAAATAGGAGCAGGAGTAGGCCATTCGGCTCTTTGACCCAGCACCGCCATTCAATATGATCATGGCTGATCATCCAAAATCAGTTCCTGCTTCCTCCCCATATCCTTTGATTCCATTAGCACTAAGAGCTAATTCTAACTCTCTCTTAAAAACATCCAGTGAATTGGCCTCCACTGCCTTCGGTGGCAGAGAATTTCACAGATTCACAACTCTCTGGGTGAAAAAGTTTTCCTCATTTCAGTCCTAAACGGCCTACACCTTATTCTTAAACTGTGACCCCTGGTTCTGGACTCCCCCAACATCGGGAACTTTTTTCCTGCATCTAGCCTGTCCAATCCCTTAAGAATTTTATGTTTCTATAAGATCCCCACATCCTAAATTCCAGTGAATACAAGCCCAGTCGACCTATCCTTTCATCATATGTCAGTCCCGCCATCTCGGGAATTAACCTGGTGAACCTATGCTGCATTCACCACCATCTTCTCAAGACCAATGAGGTGTGGGCAATTAAATGCTGGTTCAGCTTGCAAAGTGTCATAGAGTCTTACAGTGCACAAACAGGCCCTTTGGCCCAACTTGACCTAGCCGACCAACACGTCCCATCTACACTTACACTTCCTTATCTCTGTATCCCCTTCTCCCCTGACTCAGTCTGAAGAAGGGTCTTGCCACATTCCTTCTCTCTGGAAATGCTGCCTGACCCACTGAGTTACTCCAGCATCTTGTGTCCTATCTACACTAGTCCCACCTGCCTGCGCTTGGCCCATATCCCTCTAAACCTGTTCTATCTATGTAGTTGGCTGGTCTAGCACTCTGGTGCCAGGATAACAGCCTCCTCTTGAACTTCAAAAAAACAAAGGAGCTGATCATGGACTTTAGGAGGGCACATCATCCGAGGACGTACACTCCATTGAGGATAAATGGGGACCCTGTGGATAGGGTGAGCTGTTTTAAATATCTGGGATTCCACATCTCCGAGGATATGACATAGGCATCACACGCCTCAGCACTCGTGAGTAAGGCAAGGCAGCGCCTTTACCACCTCAGGCAATTGAGGAAATTCAGAGTGTCTCCGAGGATCCTCCAGTGCTTCTACGCAGTGGCGGTGGAAAGCATCTTGTCCGGGAACATTACCATCTGGTTTGGGAATTGCTCTGCCAAGGACAAGAAGGCTCTGCAGAGAGTAGTGCGTTCGGCCGAACGCACTATGGGAACTTCACTCGCCCCCCTGCAGGAACTATACATCAGGAGGTGCAACTCCAGAGCCAACAATATCATGAGAGACCCCTTCCACCCCTGCAACGGACTGTTCCAGCTGCTACGGTCAGGCAAACGCCTCCGTTGCCATGCGGTGAGAACGGGGAGGTTGAGAAGGAGTTTCTTCCCAGAGGCCATTCGGACTGTAAACGCCTATCTCACCAGGGACTAACTCTACTGAACGTTTTTCCTTCCATTATTTATTATGTAAAAGAATATGTGTGTTATGATTGTGTTTATAGTTTGTTTGGTTTGTCTTTTCCACAAAAGTCCGCGAGCATTGCCACTTTCATTTCACTGCACATCTCGTATGTGTATGTGACAAATAAACTTGACTTGACTTGACTTACCTGTCCAAATGTTTCATAAACTTCCTCAACTACCTCCTCCGGCAGCTCGTTCCATAAACCACCACCCTTTGTGTAAAAAAAGTTACCCCTCAGGTACCTATTAAATCTTACCCCAGCCCCTCCCCCGCCCCACACCTTAAACCTATATCCCCTTGTTCTCAACTCCCCCACTCTAGGTAAAAGACACTGTGTATTCACCCTATCTATTCCCCTCATGAGTTTGTACTCCTCTATAAGATCACCTCTCAATCTCCTGCGCTCCAAGGAATAAAGTCCTTGCCTGCTCAACCTCTGCCTATAGTTCAGGCCCTCGAGTCCTGGCAACAGGCTGGTAAACCTTCTCTGGGCCCTTTCCAGCTTGACATGTATTTTATGAGATAAACAAACAATAAATACAATGCTCAGAGAGGGCAGTGGAGGTCAGAATCAAATCTGTGTCGCAGTGGAAGCGACGAGCACTTTGCTGCTCTGCTCCTCCTGTTGTTTAAAATAAAGTCTCTCGGGTAATTCCCTTTCATTACTTCCTCATAACACAAACACTGTCACCAACAACACCGCCCATTCTTTGAGCACTTACCGAGACAGAGAATGGTGGAGAGGCACAGCTGGCCGGGCAGCCTCTGTGGAGGGTGGCACTGAGGTAACAAGACCGTTTACAAGTCGGCGGCAGGTTGGGGAGGGGAGCGGGGCTGAGATGGGGGCTGCTTGGGGGGGGAGGTCGGGGTTGGAGAGAGTCAGATTAGGGGGAGAGGACCCGGGGGGTGCCAAACTACAGAGGCAACTGGGGCCTAGGTAGAGAGCCCCTTGCCAAGAGGGGGAGAGTGCTCAGCCAAGTAGGGAGGGGGGGGAGGGGTGAGGGGGGCTACAGGGCCAGGGGAGAGGCAAAGCCTGGAACAGCCCACATGTTTGTCGGCACTGGGCCTGTACTCGCTGGAGCTTAGAAGGATGAGGGGGAGCCTCATTGAAACGTACCGAATAGCGAAAGACTTGGATAGAGTGGATGTGGAGAGGATGTGGCCACTGGTGGGAGAGTCTAGGACCAGAGGTTCACAGTGTCAGAATGAAAGGATGTACCTTTAGAGAGAGGATGAGGAGGAATTTCTTTACTCAGACAGAGGGTGGTGAATCTGTGGGATTCTTTGCCACAGACGGATGGCTGTGGAGGCCAAGTCAATGGGTGTTGTATTTTAAAGCAGATTGACCGATTCCCGATTAGTAAGGGGGTCCAGGGTTATGGGCAGGAGAACGGTGGTTGAGAGGGAGAGAGATAGATCAGCCATGATCATCGATGGGCCGAATGGTCTAATACTGCTTCTTTGTCTAACGAAGGGAGGGGGAGAGGGGACAGCCCAGAGCTGTGGCTCCATGGGTGAAGGAGGAGGAGGAGGCCTGGCATGGGGGGGGGGGGCTGCCAGGGAGAGGGGCGGCTTGATGGGCTGAAGGGTGTAGAGGGCCCAGCCGGGCTGGAGCTACCGGGGAGGGGAGGAGAGGAGAGGGCAGCACAGCATGTGTACACAGACTGGCCCCAGGAAGGAGGCGACCAGGACTGGCAGGGCCCCCTGCATCATCCAGGGGGAGAGGAGTGGCCTGATGGGCCGAAGGGTTGGGGCTGAAGGAGAGGGGGGCCCAGTTTGGGGTGTTGGGTGTGGGGGGAGAGAGAGCTGGGGGGGAGGGGGGTTACACAGGGGGGTTACACAGGGGGGGTACACAGGGGGGGAGGCCCAGGGGGGGGGAGCCGGGGGGAGGGGACACAGGCCCCGATCCCCCGCAGTGCAGCCTCCGGGGGTAGAGGGAGATGCCGGGGGGGAGACAGAGACAGAGACAGAGAGGCCCGGGGACACGGACAGAGGCCAGCGGCGGGTTCCTGACGGGGGGGGGGGGGGGGGGGGGGAGCGGCGCCTCCATCCCTACATCAGAGGGGGTACAGGTGGGGTACACAGGGGGGGGGGGAGGGGGGGGGGGGGTCCCTCCTTCCTCTGTCCATCTCTTTCTCTCCCACCTCCCTCTCTCCCCTCCCCCTTTCCCAGATCTCTCCTTATTTTCTCTCTACCCCCCTCCCTCTAACCCCCACTCTTTTCTTCCCCCTCTCTCCCCCCTCCCTCCTAACTCCCTCCCTCCCTTCTCCCTTCTCTCCCTTCTCTCTCCCCCCTCCCTCTTCCAGGGGGGGGTTACCCCTCTTCTCCTTCTCTCCTCTCTCCCACCACCCATCCCTCCCCCTTCCTCTCCCTCCCCTCTCCAGCCTTCCCCCCCCCGATCCTCTCCCCTCCGCCGCTCTCTCACTACCCCTCTTCCCTCTCCCTCTACCCCCACCCCCCTCCGTTCTCGGCCTCTCTCCCTCTCTCACCCTCCCTCTCCCCTCTCTCTCACCCTCCATTTCTCTCTCCCTCTCTAACTCCCTCCCTCTCCCCTCTCTCTCCCTCTCTAACTCCCTCCCTCCCTCCCCCTCCCTTCCTCTCTCTCTCTCCTTCTCATCTCTCCCCCTCTCTAATCTCCTCTCCATCATCTCCCCCTCTCTCCCTCATCTCCCTCTCCCCTCATCTCCCTCTCCCTCTTCTCCCCTCCCTCTCTCTCATCTCTCCCTCTCCATCATCGCCCCTCCCCCCATCTCTCTCTCTCCCTACCTCTCTCTCCCCCCTCCTCTCTCCCTCCCTCCCCTTCCTCTTCCTCTCTCCCTCGCCCTCCCCCTTTCTCCCCCCTCTTCCTCACTCCTCCCTCTCTCCCTCCTCCTTCCTCATCTCTCTCCCCTCTCCCTCTACCCCCACTCCTTCTCTCCCCCTCCTCCTTCTCCCCCCCCCCTCTCTCTCCCCTCCCCCCTTCCTCTCTCCTCTCTCCCCTCTCTCTCTCTCTCCCTCCCTCATCTCTCTTCCCATCCCTGTTATAAACTTCCTTCCTCGGCACCCGACTTTCCAGAGTAAACACCCCATGTTTGTGCAACCTTATCCCTACTCTACCACTCATCAGTCAAACCATACTGCACATGATTCACAAGTAGTAAGAGAAAAATATCAGGGTGGTGCAGCAGGAAGAGCTACTGCCTCACAGCACCTGAGACCCCGGTTCGATCCTGACCACGGGTGACCAGAGTGCAGAATAGTATGTTCTAACTCTATAGCACTCCACACACAGAGATAAAGAGCTCGTACCATGGGTAAAGCCATGGGTAAGAGTGCTTTCTCGAATAGTCATTCGGCCCATCACATCTACTCTACCATTCAATCATGGATGATCTATCTTTCCCTCTCAACCCCATTCACCTGACTTCGCCCCATAGCCCCTGACGCCCGTATGTATCTTCTGCCCGATGGGAACAGGGAGAAGAAGGAATGACCGGGGTAAAAAAGGCCTTTCATTATGTTGTCTGCTTTCCCAAGACATTTTACACTTTGACCCATCAAGGCATCGAGTTTCCCCTCTGTGTTTATCTAATGCAGGAAGATGGGGAACATGAAGCAGTCCACTCGGCCCATCAGGATTTCCCCGCCATTCATTGTGATCAGGGCTGATCTTTGCGGGCATCATCTCCCCTTCTATTGCCAGTACTCCAAAACATCTTAACATCCAACCTGTCCTTTTCTCTCACAACCTTATGTCTTTGAACAAGACCACCCCCCATTCATCCACCTACTTCCCTTCCGTCCGACTTCAGTTTACATTTTATTGCCACGTGTACGGAGGTACAGTGAAAAATCATGCCCTTTAGTTTAGTTTAGAGATACAGCGCGGAAACAGGCCCTTCGGCCCACCGAGTCCGCGCTGACCACCGACCCCCGCACATTAACACTATCCTACACGCACTTGGGACAATTTAAAATTTCATCACGCCAATTAAACTACAAACCTGTACGTACATCTTTGGTGTGTGGGTGGAAACCGGAGCTCCTGGAGAAAACCCACGCGGTCACTGGGAGAACGTACAGACTGCACAACAACCCGTGGTCGGAATGGAACCCAAGTCTCTGGCGCTGTGGGGCGGCAACTCTACCGCTGTACCACCGTGCGGCCCATTACAATGTGCCCATTTTACCTCCTTTCATATCAGACGTGTCATAAGTGATAGGAGCAGAATTAGGCCATTCGGTCCATCACGTCTATTCTGCCATTCAAGAGTCAAGGGTGTTTTAGTGTCATGTCCCAGACAGAACAATTAAATTCTTACTTGTTGCAGCACAACACAATATGTAAACATAGTACACTGTAAACAACATAATAAACGAGAGAAAACGTTCAGTCCGATCCACCTCCACCCCATTGCGGACTTTAGACTTTGTCTCTGGAACTGATGCGCTACAATGCTGAGAACTACATTCTGCACTCTGTATCTGCTCTACCTATTGGACTCGACTGTGGGCCCTTGTTCATCAGTCTGGGGGTCCTTGTACATCAGTCTATGAAAGTAAGCATGCAGGTACAGCAAGCAGTGAAGAAAGCATGTTGGTCTTTATAACGAGAGAAGTCGAGTATAGGAGCAAACGGGTCCTTCTGCAGTTGTACAGAGCCCTAGTGAGACCGCACCTGGAGTATTGTGTGCCGTTTTGATCCCCTAGTTTGAGGAAGGACATTCTTGCTATTGAGGGACTGCAGCGTAGGTTTACAAGGTTAATTCCCGGGATGGCGGGACTGTCATTTGCTGAGAGAATGGAGCAGCTGGGCTTGTATACTCCGGAGTTTAGAAGGATGAGAGGGAATCTTATTGATACATATAAGATTGTTAAGGGTTTGGACAAACTAGAGGCAGGAAACATGTTCCCGATGTTGGGGAAGTCCAGAACCAGGGGCCACAGTTTAAGAATAAGGAGTAAGCCGTTTAGAACGGAGACGAGGAAACACTTTTTCTCACAGAGAGTGGTGAGTTTGTGGAATTCTCTGCCTCACAGGGTGGTGGAGGCAGGTTCTCTGGATACTTTCAAGAGAGAGCTAGAGAGGGCTCTTAAAGATAGGGGGAGAAGGCAGGAACGGGATACTGATTGGGGATGATCAGCCATGATCACATTGAATGGCAGTGCTGGCTCGAAGGACCAAATGGCCTACTCCTGCATCTATTGTCTATTGTCTATTGAATATACCTGTAGTATTATCTGATCTGATAGGAAAGCATGCAAAACATAACCTTTCGCTATACCTTGACAACAATAAGCCGCAACCAAAATATGTGGTTAAAAATAATAATGTACAAGGCAAATTTAATAAGTTTACGCGGCACTAAAATAGGAGGTGAGGCAGACAGTGAAGATGGTGGTCAGAAATTACAGCAGGATGTTGATCGGTTGGGCAAGTGGGCTGAAGAATGATTCTTGGAAGAAGAAGCAGGTGCAGCAGGCAGTAAAGAAAGCGAATGGTATGTTAGCTTTCATTGCAAAAGGATTTGAATATAGGAGCAGGGAGGTTCTACTGCAGTTGTACAGGGTCTTGGTGAGACCACACCTGGAGTATTGCGTACAGTTTTGGTCTCCAAATCTGAGGAAGGACATTATTGCCATAGAGGGAGTGCAGAGACGGTTCACCAGACTGATTCCTGGGATGTCAGGACTGTCTTATGAAGAAAGACTGGATAGACTTGGTTTATACTCGCTAGAATTTAGGAGATTGAGAGGGGATCTTATAGAAACTTACAAAATTCTTAAGGGGTTGGACAGGCTAGATGCAGGAAGATTGTTCCCGATGTTGGGGAAGTCCAGGACAAGGGGTCACAGCTTAAGGATAAGGGGGAAATCCTTTAAAACCGAGATGAGAAGAACTTTTTTCACACACAGAGTGGTGAATCTCTGGAACTCTCTGCCACAGAGGGTAGTTGAGGCCAGTTCATTGGCTATATTTAAGAGGGAGTTAGATGTGGCCCTTGTGGCTAAGGGGATCAGGGGGTATGGAGAGAAGGCAGGTACTGGATACTGAGTTGGATGATCAGCCATGATCATATTGAATGGCAGTGCAGGCTCGAAGGGCCGAATGGCCTACTCCTGCACCTAATTTCTATGTTTCTATGTTTCTATGATTCATGCAGCTAAGAGTCAAGAGTGTTTTATAGTCACACTAGACCAAGTGGGACCTGTTGTGCCCCATTCCCCCAAGTCATATGTCCCAGACAGAACAATGACATTCTTACTTACAGCAGCACAACACAATATGTAAAGATAGTACACTGTCAACAATATAATAAACGAGAGAAAAAGTTCAGTGTGTGTGTGTGTATATATACATACTCACATATACATGGCTTGGATAGAGTGGATGTGGACAGGATGTTTCCACTAGTGGGAGCCTCTAGGACTAGAGGTCACAGCCTCAGAATTAAAGGACGTTCTTTTTGGAAGATGAGGAGGAATTTCTTTAGTGAGAGGGTGATGAATCTGTGGAATTCTTTGCCACTGAAGGCTGTGGAGGCAAAGTCAGGATATATTTAAGGCAGAGATAGATAGTTTCTTGATTCAATAGACAATCGGTGCAAGAGTAGGCCATTCGGCCCTTCGAGCCAGCACCGCCATTCAATGTGATCATGGCTGATCATCCCCAATCAGTACCCCATTCCTGCCTTCTCCCCATATCCCCTGACTGCTATTTTTAAGAGCCCTATCTAGCTCTCTCTTGAAAACATCCAGATAACCTGCCTCCACCGCCCTCTGAGGCAGAGAATTCCACAGACTCACCACTGTCTGTGAGAAAAAGTTTCCTCGTCTCCGTTCCAAATGGCTCACCCCTTATTCTTAAACTGTGGCCCCTGGTTCTGGACTCCCCCAACATCGGGAACATGTTTCCTGCCTCTAGCGTGTCCAAGCCCATCTTATATATTTCAATGAGATTTGTACGGGTGTCAGGGGTTATGGGGAGAAGGCAGGAGAATGGGGTTAAGAGGGAGGGATAGATCAGACATGATTGAATGGCGGAGTAGACGATGGGCCGAATGGCCTAAATCTCCTATCACGACCTCATCATACACGTATACACACATACACGCACACATATGTACACATAAAAAACAAAAACAATGGCAGTGCAATAATAACAATTATAGTCTATGTAGTTCCCAGTTTATTTGTGGTTGTCGTGTTTAATAGCCTGATGGCTGTCGGGGAAGAAGCTGTTCCTGAACCTGGGCGTTACAGTTTTCAGGCTTCCGTCCCGATGGCAGGGGTGAGATGAGTATGTGGCCAGGATGGTGTGGGTCTTTGATGATGCATTTTGTGAGGTCAAACCAGGGCAGGCCCTTCACAATGAACGCGTAGCAAGGAACTGCAGATGCTGGTTTACACCAAAGATAGACACTAAATGCTGGAGTAACTCAGCGGGACAGGCAGCATCTCTGGAGAGAAGGAATGGGGGACATTTCGGGTTGCGGCCCTTCTTCAGACTGAGAGTCAGGGGCGAGGGTGACACAGAGATATGGACGGATATGGACTCTCTGCCACAGAGGGTAGTTGAGGCCACAGTTCATTGGCTATATCTAAGAGGGAGTTAGATGTGGCCCTTGTGGCTAAGGGGATCAGGGGGTATGGAGAGAAGGCAGGTACAGGATACTGAGTTGGATGATCAGCCATGATCATATTGAATGGCGGTGCAGGCTCGAAGGGCCGAATGGCCTCTACTCCTGCAACTATTTTCTATGTTTCTATGTAAGGTGTGAAAACGAGAGATTAAAGGGGACGACGTGCAAGAAAAATGTTGGAGAGAGGGGGAGAACTTCTCTTGTTTCATTATTCTGACATTCCCACACTGACCTTTCTGTCCTGGGCCTCCTCCATTGTCAGAGTGAGTTCCAGGGCAAACTGGAGGAACAGCACCTCATATTTAACCCAGCGGTATGAACATTGACCTCTCTAACTTCAAATAGCCCTTGCTTTCCCTCTCTCTCCATCCCTCCTCCTTCCTAGTTCTCTGACCAGTCTGACTGTCCTTGTTTACATTTTATCTCTGTTTGCTTTGTTATCACCTTCTCCCAGCTAACAATGATCTAGTCTACATTCTCCTTGATCTCCAGCCCCTCTGTCTCATTTTCACACCTTGCACTTCCTTATCTATGTACCTCCCCCTCCCCTGACACCAGTCTGAAGAAGGATCTCGACCCGAAAGGTCACCCATTCCTTCTCTCCAGAGATGCTGCCTGTCCCGCTGAGTTACTACAGCCTTCGGTTTAGACCAGCATCCTGCAACGAAGGGTCTGGGACCTCTGCTGTTAACTACGCTCCTCTCTCTCCAGGTGCTGCCCGACCCGCTGGGTCTTGCGTTTGTTCTGTCGGGCGCTGTGTGTTCTCTAACTCTGATCAGACATGGTCCACCAATACCATCTCCCTAGTCAAGAAAGCTCAGCAACGCCTCCACTTCCTTCGACGGATGAGATGAGCCGACCTCCCCCCCTCTGCCCTCACCACTTTTTACAGGGGTGCCATTGAGAGCATTCTTACCAGCAGTCTCTCAGTCTGGTATGGCAGTTGCTCTGCTGCCGACCAGAAGGCCCTACAGAGAGTGGTGAGGACAGCGGAGAAGATCACCAGATCACCCCAACCTGCAATCCAGGACTGATATCCATCTCGCTGTCGCAAGGGAGCAACCAATATCATCAAAGACACCACCCACCCAGCACACAAACTGTTCACTCTCCTACCATCTGGCAAGCGCTACCGCAGCATGCGGAGCAAAACCACCAGATTCAAAAACAGCTTTTTTCCTCAGGCCATCAGACTACTCAACACACTCAAGAAAATTCCATGAACATTTAACTTTAACTCGATGTCTGCAGTATGCTATTTGCACTTTTCTATATTGCACCTTTATTATTGCACTAATATTTTATTAATAACATATTTTATTAATATGTAATATCTAATACTTTATTAATAACATACCTCAAAATTTTACTACAGTCTGGCACACTGTGAATATTTTAAATAATGTATATTGTCTAACTTATTGGTATATTGTCTGTCTGTGTTATAAATATTACTTGCACATTTGCAGTATGGGGAAACGCAATTTCAATCCAATTTATTTGAATTGAAAATAAAGTTTACTTTGAACTTTGAACTTTGAACGTTCACAGGCCACACGTAAGCGGGATATAGAGGCCATGGCACGGAAGGAGGCGAGGAACCGCTACTTCATCCTGCTTTTGGACTTCCCGGTACATGACCGGGTGTTCCCGGCGGGGACGATCGCCGCCATTCCCGAGGATGACTACGGGAGGGAGGGCGCGGAGAGCGAGGGCGAGGCGGGTCAGCGGAGGCTGAAGTTCCACCTGGTGGATGCGGACGTGTGGCAGGTGCTCGAGGCCCAGACGCTGCGGCCGCTGACTGGCGTGCAGGCCGGCCTGCTGCAGGCCGTCAGCCCCTCCGCCAAACGCCTTCAACTGTACCTGGATGACCCGGAGCTGGCGGATGCCCAGCGCCTCAGCCTCTTCGACCCCGTCACCGTCAACCACCACGCTCTCACCCTGCCCGGCATCATTCGCTACATCGGCACCATCGTCTCCAGCCATCTGCTCACCGGAACATTCTTCGGCATCGAGCTGCAGGTACACACCATCCCCATTGATCCCTCAATCCCCACTTCCCACAGTGTGGCACCAATCTCACTAATCCCACGATCCCTCTTCCCATTGATCCCTGAAACTCTCTTCCCACTTATCCCTGGCCTCTTCCCACTTATCCCTTCTTCCCACTTATCCCTGACCTCTCTTCCCACTTATCCCTGACCTCTCTTCCCACTTATCCCTGAATCCCTCTTCCCACTTATCCCTGACCTCTCTTCCCACTTATCCCTGACCTCTCTTCCCACTTATCCCTGACCTCTCTTCCCACTTATCCCTGACCTCTTCCCACTTATCCCTGACCTCTTCCCACTTATCCCTGACCTCTTCCCACTAATCCCTGACCTCTCTTCCCACTTATCCCTGGCCTCTTCCCACTTATCCCTGACCTCTCTTCCCACTTATCCCTGACCTCTCTTCCCACTTATCCCTGACCTTTTTTCCCCTTATCCCTGACCTCTCTTCCCACTTATCCCTGACCTCCCTTCCCACTTATCCCTGACCTTTCTTCCCACTTATCTCTGACCTCTTCCCACTTATCCCTGAATCCCTCTTCCCACTTATCCCTGAAACTCTCTTCCCACTTATCTCTGACCTCTCTTCCCACTTATCTCTGTCTCCCTCTTCCCCCTTCTCCCTGCATCCCTCTTCCCACTTATCCCTGACCTCTCTTCCCACTTATCCCTGACCTCTCTTCCCCACTTACCCCTGAATCCCTCTTCCCACTGATCCCTGAATCCCTCTTCCCACTTATCTCTGACCTCTCTCCCCACTTCTCCTTGACCTTTTTCCCCCTTATCCCTGCCCCCTCTTCCCACTTATCCTTGAATCCCTCTTCCCACTTATCCCTGACCTCTCTTCCCACTTATCCCTGACCTCTCTTCCCATTGATCCCTGAATCCCTTCCCACTTATCCCTGAATCCCTCTTCCCACTTATCCCTGAATCCCTCTTCCCACTTATCCCTGACCTCTCTTCCCACTTATCTCTGACCTCTCTTCCCACTTATCTCTGACCTCTCTACCCACTTATCCCTGACCTTTTTTCCCCTTATCTCTGACCTCTCTTCCCACTTATCCCTGACTCCCTCTTCCCACTTATCCCTGAATCCCTCTTCCCACTTATCCCTGACCTCTCTTCCCACTTATCCCTGACCTGAATCCCTCTCCCACTGATCCCTGAATCCCTCTTCCCACTTATCTCTGACCTCTCTTCCCACTTATCCCTGACCTTTTTTCCCCTTATCTCTGACCTCTCTTCCCACTTATCCCTGACCTCTCTTCCCACTTATCCCTGACCCCTCTTCCCACTTATCCCTGACCCTCTCCCCACACGTAGCCGGTCTTCCTCCTGATCCCCGTTCCCCACATCCCACAAGAAGACAGCATTCCCACTGATCCCGACATCCCCACTTCCTACAGGTAGACAGCGTTCCCACTACCCTGACACCCCATAAATCCGCGAACCTCACTTCCCACGGGGAGGCAGCGTTCCCACTCTTGCCCGGCTCCCTTTAAGCCACGAAACGCCACTTCCCACAGCGAGGTGGTGTTCCCCGCTGTACACTGAGCCCCTCTTCTCACCGTCTTCCCGCTGTTCCCCAAACCCCCTCTTTGCGGCAACCAGCGATCACCCTGTAAAGTCATTTAGTTTAGAGTTACAGCTCCGGCCCACCGTGTCCGCGCCGACCAGCGATCACCCCGTACACAAGCACTATCCTACACACACTAGGGACAATTTACAATTTTACTGAAGCCAATTAATCCTACAAACCCTCATCTCTTTGGAGTGTGGGAGGAAACCGGAGCACCCGGAAAAAACCCACGCAGGTCACGGGGAGACGAACAAACTCCGAACAGACGGCACCCGTAGTCCTCAATTAGATTCTCGCTGTTAGCTGTGTTCTGGGTATCTGTTAGGCCACATACTTAGTGTAGGAGGGACCCATTCATTCCCACAACAGAAGCTGTTTCTGAATTTGGTGGTATGTGTTTTTGCACATTCTGTGTGAAGTTGAGTTTAGTTTATTGTCACGTGTACCGAGGTACAGTGAAAAGCTTTTGTTGCGTGCCATCCAGTCAGTGGAAAAACTATACATGATTACAATCCAGGTACAGATACAGAAGAAAGGGAATATTGTGTAGTGTAAGATAATGGCCAGTAAAGTCTGATTAAAGTGAGTCTGATGGTCTCCAGTGAGGTAGATGGTAGCTCAGGACCGCGCTCTAGCTGTTGATCAGACGGATCAGTTGCCTGATACCAACTGGGCAGTCACGGTGGTGCAGCGGTAGAGTTACTGCCGTACAGCGCTTGCAGCACCGGAGACCTGCCTGGGTTCGAATCCGACTACGGGTGCTGTCTGTACGGAGTTTGCACGTTCTCCCCGTGGCCTGAGTGGGTTTACCCCGAGATCTTCGGTTCCCTCCCACATTCCAAAGACGTGCAGGTTTGTAGGTTAATTGGCTTGGTAAATGAAAAATTGTCCCTGTGTGGTGGGAGGGGATCGCTGGTCGGCGCGGACCCGGTGGGCCGAAGGGCCTGTTTCTGTGCTGTATCTCTAAACTAAACTAAAGTGAGAAGCAATGTGTGTGTTTTCTGTCTGGATGGAATCCATGTGGAAGGGGAATGACCGGGTTGTGAGTGGTCCTTGATTATGTTGGAGAAAGGAACTGCGGATGCTGGTTTATACCGAAGATAGACACAAAGTGCTGGAGTAACTCAGCATCTCTGGAGAAAAGGATGGGTGACGTTTTGGGTCGGGACCCTTCTTCTGACTCTGACGTTTAATTACGTTGGCTGCTTTCCTGAGGCAGCATGGAGAGCAGATGGAGTTTTTTGGGGGTTTTTTTGCAAATAGGTGCAGGAGGAGGCCATTTGGCCCTTCGAGCCAGCACTGCCATTCATTGTGATCATGGCTGATCATCCCCAATCAATAACCCGTGCCTGCCTTCTCCCCATACCCCTTGACTCCACTAGCCCCTAGAGCTCTATCTAACTCTCTCTTAAATCCATCCAGTGACTTGGCCTCCACTGCCCTCTGTGGCAGGGAATTCCATAAATTCACAACTCTCTGGGTGAAAAAGTTTTTTCTCATCTCAGTCTTAAATGACCTCCCCTTTATTCTAAGACTGTTGCCCCTGGTTCTGGACTCGCCCAACATTGGGAACATTTTTCCTGCATCTAGCTTGTCCAGTCCTTTTC
Organism: Leucoraja erinaceus; assembly: GCF_028641065.1. NCBI lineage: Eukaryota > Metazoa > Chordata > Chondrichthyes > Rajiformes > Rajidae > Leucoraja > Leucoraja erinaceus. The sequence continues at coordinate 7,818 of NW_026576510.1, read as the reverse complement.
TAATTTTACATGTTTCTATAAGATGAATCCTCATCCTCCTAAACACCAGTGAATACAAGCGTAGTCTTTTCAATCTTTCCTCATATGACAGTCCCACCATCCCGGGGATCAATCTCGTTGCTGGTGGGGGTGAGGAGGCTGGTTTGTGTGATAGGCTGGGCTGTGCCCACAGCTTCCTGCCATTGCCACCATCAATCGCAGCGTAGACTAATTTCTAAATGGTGAGATAATTCAGAAATCAGAGGAGCAAAGGGACTTGGTAGTGCGGGTGCAGGATTCCCAAAAAGCTAATCTGCAAGTCGAATCGGTAGTAAAGAAAGCAAACTGAATGCTAGCATTTATTTCAAGAGGGCTTGTGTACAAAAACAGGGATGTAATGCTGAGGCTCTATAAGGTGCTGGTCAGGCCACATTTGGAGTATTGTGAGCAATTTTGGGCACCATATCTAAGGAAGGATGTGCTGGCTCTGGAGACGGTCCAGTGGAGGTTTACAAGAAAGATCTCCGCAATGAGTCGGTTAACCTATGATGAGCGTTTGACGGCACTGGGCCTCTACTCGCTGGAGTTTAGAAGGACGAGGGGGGACCTCATTGAATCGTACGGAACAGTGAAAGGCTTCAATAGAGTGGATGTGGAGAGGATAGGATCAGAGGGCGCAGCTCAGAATAAAAGGACAAACCTTTCGATAGCAGAAGAGGTGGAATTTCTTTAGTCAGAGGGTGGCGAATCTGTGGAATTCTTTGCCACAGACGGCTATGGAGGCCGCCAATGGATATTTTTAAGGCAGATAGAAAGATTCTTGATTAGTACGGGTGTCAGGGGTTATGGGGAGAAGGCAGGAGAATAGGGTTAGGAGGGAGAGATAGATCAGCCATGATTGAATGGCGGAGTAGACTTGATGGGCCGAATGGCCTAATTCTGCTCCATTGACATGAAAATGCATTTGAGCCATGTCCCTCAACACCCTTCCCAAGAGCTCCAAGGGTAGTTAGGAGCACTGAGATAACTGTAGGTGGCACACTGCTGATAACCTACATTAATAGAAACATAGACAATAGGTGCAGGAGTAGGCCATTCGGCCCTCCGAACCAACACCGCCATTCAATGTGATCATGGCGGATCATCTATAATCAGTACCCCGTTCCTGCCTTTTCCCCATATCCCTTGATTCCTTGAGCTAAATCTAACTCTCTCTTGAAAGCATCCAGTGTATTGGCCTCCACTACCTTCTGTGGCAGAGAATTTCAGAGATTCACAACTCTCTGGGTGAAAAAGCTTTTCCACATCTCAGTCCTAAATGGCCTACCCCTTTTTCTTAAACAGTGACCCCTGGTCCTGGACTCCCCCAACATCAGGAACATTTTTCCTGCGTCTAGCCTGTCCACTCGTTTGAGAGTTTTGTATGTTTCTATAAGATCCCCTCTCATCCGTGTAAATTCCAGCGAGTACAAGCCTAGTAGACCCATCCTACAGGAGGGAGGGTCTCCCAGCTTATCCAGCGTCCTCATACCCCCCACACTCATCCCCAGTGACACTGAGTCTGGCGTCTCACATTCTACAAGAGGCCTCCACTGCTTTCTGTGGCAGAGAATTCCTCACATTCACAACTCTCTGGGTGAAAACGTTCTTCCACATCTCAGTCCTAATTGGCCTACCCCTTATTCTTACACTGCGACCCCTGGTTCTGGACTCCCCCAACATGGGGAACATGTTTCCTGCATCTACCCTGCCCAATCCCTTAAGGGCCTGTCCCACCTTCACGACCTAATTCACGACCTCTGCCGAGTTTGCCCTTGACTCATACTCACAGCATCACGAGGTCGTGGGTAGGTCGTAGGTAGGTCGTGATGCTAGTCGTAGGTACTCGTGGCATCAAGTAGGTCGGGGCGTTTTTCTAGCCTGATGAAAAATGTCCACGAGTAAAAAAGGTCGTTAATTAGGTTGTGTAAGTGGGACAGGTACTTTTATAGTTTAATATGTTTCTATAAGATACCCTGTCATCCGTGTAAATTGCAGTGAGTGAAGTAGGGATGGATGGGGGCTCCGAGCTTGCGATTGTCCCCTGTGCTGTGTAGAGATGGATGGGGGCTATGGATGGGGGCTCCGAGCTTGCGATTGTCCCCTGTGCTGTGTAGAGATGGATGGGGGCTATGAGCTTGCGCTATGTGCTGTGTTACAGGTGGATGCCGATGTCGATGGGCTGAACAGCGGGGAGTTTGGTGGCAGCCGCTACTTCCAGTGCAAGGAGAACAGCGGCATCTTTGTGCCTTTCAACAAGGTGAAGCGGCGGTGGCGTGCGTGCCGGGAGCCCGTGACCCCCGCGGACCCGCAGGGCAGCTGCCCGCTCGCTCCTGGAGACAGCGTGGCCACCTACATGGGGGAGGATTTGCGGACGGGGACCCTGATGGGCATCTCGGACGGGGGTGCCACCATCCTGGTCAACTTCGAACCGGTGAGTGGTCACGCTCCCACTCTGTCGCACATGTCACCATACGGCATCACTCCTTCATTCATTCATTCATTCCTTCATTCATTCATTCATGCATTCATTCATTCATGCATTCATTCATTCATGCATTCATTCATTCAATCCTTCATTCATCATTCATGCATTCATTCATTCATGCATTCATTCATTCATGCATTCATTCATTCATGCATTCATTCATTCATGCATTCATTCATTCATGCATGCATGCATTCAAATCATTCATTCATTCACACAGACACAAAATGCTGGAGTCACTCAGCGGGGCAGGCAGCACGGTGGCGCAGCGGTACAGTTGCTGCCTTACAGCGCTTGCAGCGCCGGAGACCCGGGTTCCATCCCGACTACGGGCGCTGTCTGTGTGGAGTTTGTATGTTCTCCCCGTGGGTTTTCTCCGGGATCTTCGGTTCCCTCCCACACTCCAAACACGTACAGGTTTGTAGGTTAATTGGCCTGGTAGAAATGTATAAATTGACCCCGGTGTGTGTAGGATAGTGTTAATGCGCGGGGATCGCTGGTCGGCGCGGACCCAGTGGGACAAAGGGCCTGTTTCCACGCTGTATCTCTAATCTAAACTAAACAGGCAGCATCTCTGGAGAGAAGGAGTGGGTGACGTTTCGGGTCGAGACCCTTCTTCTGGCATTCACTTCAGTTTAGTTTATTGTCACGTGTACCGAGGTACAGTGAAAAGCATTTTTGTTGCGTGCTATCCAGTCAGCGGAAAGACAATACAGGATTACAATTGAGCCATTCATAAGTTCACAAGTTATAGGAGTAGAATGAGGCCATTCGGCCCATCGAGTCTACTCCGCCATTCAATCATGGCTGATCTATGCCTCCTAATCCCTTCTCCCCATAACCCTTGACACCCATTCTAATCAAGAATTTGTAGGAAGGAACTGCAGATGCGGGTTTAAATCGAAGGTAGACACAAAATGCTGGAGTAACCCAGCGGGACAGGCAGCATCTCTGGAGAGAAGGAATGGGTGACGTTTCAGGTCGAGACCCTTCTTCAGACTGATGTCAGGGGAGTGGGCGGGACAGAGATAGAATGTAATCGGAGACGGTAAGACTGGTGGGAGAACTGGGAAGGGGGAGGGATGGAGAGAGAGGGAAAGCAAGGGCTATTTGAAGTTAGAGAAGTCAATGTTCATACCGCTGGGGTGTAAGCTGCCCAAGTGAAATATGAGGTGCTGTTCCTCCAATTTGCGCTGGGCCTCACTCTGACAGTGGAGGAGGCCCAGGACAGAAAGGTCAGTGTGGGAATGGGAGGGGGAGTTAAAGTGTTTAGCAAACGGGAGATCAGGTAGGTTTAGGCGGACTGAGCGGAGGTGTTCAGCGAAACGATCGCCGAGCTTGCGCTTGGTCTCGCCGATGTAGAGAAGTTGACACCTGGAACAGCGGATACAGTAGATGAGGTTGGAGGAGGTGCAAGTGACATTCTGCCTCACCTGGAAAGACTGTTTGGGTCCTTGGATGGAGTTGAGGGGGGGAGGTGATGGGACAGGTGTTGCATCTCCAGCGGTTCATCACCTCCCCCTTCCTAGTTCTCCCACTTGTCTTACTGTCTCTGACTATATTCCATCTCTGTCCCGCCCACTCCCCTGACAGTCTGAAGAAGGGTCTCGACCCGAAACATCACCCATTCCTTCTCTCCAGAGATGCTGCCTGTCCCGCTGAGTTACTCCAGCATTTTGTGTCTACCTAATCAAGAATTTGTCTATCTCTGCCTTAAAAATATCACTGATTTGGCCTCCACAGTCTTCTGTGGCAATGGGTTCCACAGATTAAATACACTCTGTAGTGTACAGAGATACATGATAAGGGAACAATATTTAGTGCAAGGTAAAGTCAGTCAAGGCAAAGAGTTTCCACGATGAGGTTGATAATAGTTCAGGGCTGCTCTCTGTTTTTTCATGTTAGTCTTTTAGACTTTGGAGATACAGTGCAGAAACAGGCCCTTTGGCCCATCGAGTCACTACCAGTTCCCGAGGTCGGGATTGAACCGGGGTCTCCAGCGCTGTGATGCAGTGGCTCTACCAGAGCGCCACCGTGCCGCCCCCATGACTTTAGAAATTACAGATCCAGCTCGGAAACAGGCCCTTCGGCCCACCGAGTCCGTGCTGACCAGTGATCTCCCCGTACACCAGCACTATCCTACACGCTGGGGGCAATTTACAAACTTTCCCCACTCACCTTAAACTGACGTCCTGTGGTCTTGATCCCACTGCCGTGGGGAAAAGTCTGTACAATCTCCTCACCTACCCCCCTCATGATGTTATACATGGTTTTGGGCCGGTCACGGTGGCACAGCGGTAGAGTTGCTGCCTTACAGCGAATGCAGCGCCGGGTTCCAACCCGACTACGGGTGCTGTCTATACGGAGTTTGCACGTTCTCGAGATATTTGTTTCCTCCCACACTCCAAAGACTCCAAAGACACTCCAAAGGTTTGTAGGTTAATTAGTAAATGTAAAAATTGTCCCTAGTGGGTGTAGGATAGTGTTAATGTGCGGGGATCGCTGGTCGGCACGGACTCGGTGGGCCGAAGGGCCTGTTTCCGCGCTCTATCTCTCAACTAAACTAAACCAGTATAAGATCACTCCTCATCCTCTCGCGCTCCAAGGAATAAAGTTCCAGCCTACTTGGCCTCTCCCTATAGCTCAAGCTGTGAACTGAGTGCGGAGAATGTGTGAATGCCTGCACTCTAGGGACAATTTACAATTTTTACCCAAGCCAACCTGAATGGTGACGGGTCAAGGAGTGTGGTGGAGGATGGCCGAACATTGGCTCAAGCAGCATCTCTGGAGAAAAAGGTTGGGTGACGTTTCGGGACGGAACCCTTCTTCAGAAGCGGACAGATGCCGCCTGCCCCGCTGAGTTACTCCAGCATTTAGTGTCTATCTTTGGTGTAAACCAGCATCTGCTGTTCCTTTCGGCACTCCCGACAATTGTCTGTGGCCCGGAACGGTGGCGCAGCGGGTAGAGCTGATGCCTCACAGCACCAGAGACCCGGGTTCAATCCCGACCACGTGTGCTGCCTGTACGGTGTTTGTTACGTACCAAAGATGTACAGGTTTGTAGTTTAATTGGCTTCTGTATAAGTAAATTGTCCCCAGTGTACGTAGGACAGTGTTAGTGTGCGGGGATCGCAGGTCGGCACGGGCTCGGTGGGCCGAAGGGCCTGTTTCTGCGCTGGATCTCTAAAACAAATGTTTCTGCCATGCTGCAGGACCCGTCCAAAGGAGAAGAACAGAGCTTGCTGTGCAAGGTGCCGCTGGACTCAAAGCGTGAAGCAGGAGCAGGGAGAGGGAGGCCCTGTGGACCCCTCCAGGGGGCAGAGTGAGTCAGTGGGAGTGGGGGGAGGGGGAGAGTGGGTGGGGGGGGTGAGGGGGGGAGAGAGAGGGTGGGGGGGAGGAGAGGGTGGAGGGGCGGAGAGGGGGGAGGGTGAGGGTGGAGGGGAATGGGGGGGGAGAGTGAGGGTGGAGGGGAGTGAGGGGGGGGAGAGTGAGGGTGGAGGGGAGGAGGGGGGAGAGTGAGAGGGGAGGGGAGGGGAGGAGGAGGGGAGAGGGAGGGAGGGGGGGTGAGGGAGGAGGGGAGGAGGAGGGAGGGGGGACAGAGGGGGGGGGAGAGGGGAGTGGGAGGGGTGGGGGGGGGAGGGGGAGGAGGGTGGAGGGAGAGTGAGGGGGGGGAGCAGTGAGGGTGGGGGGGACCGGGAGAGGGGGGTGGGGGGGGGAGTGGACCCCGGGAGGGGAGGGGGGGAAGGGAGGGGGGAGAGTGGGGGAGGGGGGGGAGTGAGGGAGGTGGGGAGGAGGTGGGAGGGGGGGGGAGGAGGAGGGGGGAGGGAGGGGGAGGGGTGAGGGGGGGGAGTGGTAGGGGGGGGGAGGGAGGGGGGGGAGGGGGGGGAGGAGGGGGGGGGGGGAGGGGGAGGGATGGGGGGGGGGGGGGGGGGGGGGGGGGGGGGGGGGGGGGGGGGGGGAAGGGGGGGGGGGGGGGGGGGGGGGGAGGGGGGGGGGGGGGGGGGTAAAGGGGGGGGGGAGGGAGGGTGGGGGGGGGAGAGAGTGGGAGGGGAGGGGCGGAGGGGGCGAGGGGGGGGGGGGGAGAGGGGGGGGGGGGGGGGGGGGGGGGGGGGGGGGGGGGGGGGGGGGGGGGGGGGGTGGGGGGGGGGAGGGGAGGGGGGGGGGGGGGGGGGGGGGGGGGGAGGGGGGGGGGGGGGAGGGGGGGGGGGGGGGAGGGGAAAGGGAGGGGAGGAAGGGGGGAGGTGAGGGGAGAGGGGAGGGGGGGGGAGGGGGGGGAAAGTGGAGGGGGTGAGAGGGAAAGAGGGGAGGGGGGAGAGTGGAGGGGGGAGGGTTGAGTGGAGGGAGGGGGGGGAGGGGGAGGGGAGAGGGAGGGGGGGGGGGGGGAGGAGGGGGGGGGGGTGGGGGGGGGGGGAGAGGGGGGGGGGGGGGGGGGGGGGGGGAGGGGGGGGGGGGGGGGGGGGGGGGGGGGGGGGGGGGGGGGGGGGGGGGGGGGGGGGGGGGGGGGGGGGGGGGGGGGGGGGGGGGGGGGGGGGGGGGGGGGGGGGGGGGGGGGGGGGGGGGGGGGGGAGGGGGAGTGGGGGGGAGGGGGGAGGGGGAGAGAGGGAGAGGGGTGGGGAGGGTGGGGGGAGGGAGAGGGGAGGGGGGGGGGGGGAGAGAGGGGGGGGGGGGAGAGAGGGGGGAGGGGGAGAGGAAGAGAGGGATGGGGGAGGGGGAGTGAGGGGGGGATGTGGGGGGGGAGAGGGGGTGAGGGGGGGGGAGGCAGTGGGTGAGGGGGGGGAGGGGTAGATGAGGGGGGGGGGGAGAGTGGGGGTGGAGGGTGGGGGAGGGATGTGAGGGGAGGGGAGAGGGGGGGTGATGGGGGTGACAGTGAGAGGGAGGGGAGGGAGGGTGGAAGGGGGAGAGTGGGGGGAGGGGTGAGTGAGGGGAAGGGGAGGTGAGGGTGGAGGGGTGAAGGAGGAGTAAAGAGTGGTGAGTGGGAGTGAGGGGGGGAGGGAGGTGGGAGGGGGGGAGGGGGGGAGAGGAGTGGGAGTGAGGGGTGGAGTGAGGGAGTGAGGAGGAGGTTTGGGGGTGGAGGGGAAGGGAGTGGTGGAAGTGTGAGGTCGGTAGGGGAGTGAGGGGGGGGGAGAGGGGGGAGGGAAGGGAGGGAGGGAGGTGGGGTGAGTGGCGGGAGAGTGGGGAGTGAGGCGGTGGAGGGGGGGGAGGAGGAGGAGGGTGAGGGTGGGGGGGAGGGGGAGAGGGGGGGGTGGGGGGGGGGGGGAGGGGGGGGGGGAGGAGAGTGAGGGGGGAGGTATGAGAGGAGGGAAGGGAGAGTG